>NC_090731.1:131831888-131836888 GCF_036898095.1 Palaemon carinicauda
CACAAGAGAGAGAGAGAGAGAGAGAGAGAGAGAGAGAGAGAGAGAGAGAGAGAGAGAGAGAGAGAGAGAATAGAAATATAGTAGGGAAGAGGAGGAAGAACTTTAGGAAGAATTAAAGGTCGTTCCACAAGTAAATGAATGAAGAGATAAATGTTAACGACCAAACGTATCTCAGACTACTAATTCAAATGGAGCTATGTTCTCTCCAGTGACTGCACCCCAGGATCAATGGGGAGAGTATTTGGATCATTTTGTCGAGTTCAACCCATAAAAAAGGCATTGTTGAATGGCCCAAGAGAGGTAAATGTTAGAAAAAAATGTAAGAATGCTTGTGTTAGTGACTGTTGAGGATATAAGAAGGCCAATTAAGAGACTGGAAAAGAAAATGGCACTACAGTATAGTCCATTTTTTTTTAGCGATGCAGATTAGCACCGACTCGCAGCGGTGCTCTTTTAGCTCGTTAAATTTTCCTGATCGCTGATAGGTCAGAATTATCTCGTCCAACCAATCAGCGATCAGGAAACTTTTCCGAGCTAAAAGGGCACCGCTGCGAGTCGGTGCAAATCTGCATCGCTAAAAGAAATTGACTATAGCATTGAAGGTATTACAATTGAGATATTGTGGTATAATGGTCATAATATTCTTGGATGAATGACAAGGGTTTGTAAAGAATAAATGGATAAGGAAATCTTTTCAGAGGAATAAGTGAAAGGATTTTTTATTATTATTTTATAAGGGTAATTTGATAGATGCAACCAGAAGAACAATGAAATAAGATATTTTTTTTACAATACCAAAAAAAGTTATTTGGTAGGATTTTGACTGAAAATAAAGACAAAATTAAACGGATTTTTAAGGAAGCACGGTGCAGGTTTAGACAAGGAAGATGGTATATTTGTTATGAAATTTGAAAGTAGTGAAAAACCCTGTTGTATGGATGTATACAAACCTTTTGATGAAATAGATCCAACGGAAATTTGGAGGATATAGAAATTTATTGTATGGAATATTTGCTGTTAGGAGTTATTGAAAAGGACTACGATAAGTGTTCATGTGTTAAAATGGCTATTTAATATCTTTATTGATAGAGTGATGGAAAAAAAGTCGAAGAAAAGAGAGTACACGTAGGTGCAACGTTTTATGATTTAAAAATTGAGTCATGAAGGGATTATGATGTGGTAACGTACCTGACTGGTGAACGCCAGACTGGAGTTTGAGTCTCGCTCAAACTTGTTAGTTTTATTGGTCATTGCAACCTTACCATCCTTGTGAGCTAAGGATAGAGGGTTTGGGGGAACCTATAGGTCTATCTGTTGAGACATCAGCAGCTATTGCCTGGCCCTTCTTGGCCCTTACTTGGGTGAAGAGGGGGCTTAGGTGATGATCATATGTATGTATGGTTAGTCTCTAGGGTTTTGTCCTAGGGCAATGTCACTGTCCCTTGCCACTGCCATTCATGAGCGGCCTTTAAACCTTCAAACCTTAATGATAAATAACTGACTGGGGAGAGTGCAGAGAAACTGTAAAAAATATCGAAATAGTTTAGATGTGTTTGCAGAAGGATGAAGTTGAGAGTGATGTGAGCAAAATAGAGGTGATTAAAGTAAACCCAAAATCTGGAAGAGGAAGCGAAGAATGGCAGAAGAATAGAATATGATATAGATAAAAACAATAATTCTATTGATATTATACAATTCTTTGCAAGTGGTTCTTTCATAAAGGTATTTGGATATAAACAAGACTGAATACAATGTCACGAGCGAAGAGGGATAGTTGAATCCCCTTTCCTTCATGGAAGTGAAGTGGGAAAGAAAAAAAGGTTGAGGTTGTTATGATGGAACGTCTCTTTTTATAGTTTATATATGAAAGATATATTTTTATGTTGTTACTGTTCTTAAAATGTTTTATTGTTTCAATTTTGTTACGGTTCTTCAAATATTTTACTTTAATTTTCTATCACTTTTCATATCATCATCATCATCACCCCTTCTACGCATATTGACGTATTATTTATTTCCTTATTTCGTTTCCCCACTGGGCTATTTTTCCCTGTTGGAGCCTTTGGGCCTAAAGCATCCTGCTTTTCCAACTAGGGTTGTAGCTTAGCTAGTAATAATAATAATAATAATAATAATAATAATAATAATAATAATAATAATAGCATATGTGGCGGGAAAAGAATTGAATGGATGAGCAATATGAATATGTGCCTATGATGTAAGAATATTAGTCTTGGATTCTAGGTGGAAGTAAATATCAGTATATTTTGTAAACATTTGGTTATTTGGAAAGAACAAATTTTCCTTGAATTCAATGAATCTTAACTGAATATAATGAGCAGTTTCCTTGTCAGCTGCAACAGCTATAGTAGCTGACAAGGAAAAACTGCTAGTTGCTTTGAGTGAGTGATTTAACGTGTGATGGACGAGAGAGTTCCTGTTTTGTCCATCTCACTGTGATCTATGTTAGTTTTAGATGAGTTAACAGGTTCCAGATTCTTGGCATAAAAATATTTTATTTGTTTTTTCACTGATGAGTTTTGATTGTATGAAAAACTGCTTCCCTTAGGTAACCTTAACGTAAGGACAAGAGGAACAGACATTTTAACAACTTCAATAAGCAATGTCACAAAGGAGGACTGAATTTCATTTACTTATTATAATAAGTTATGCACTGATGGTGTTCCAGCTATGATGGCTAAAAACTAGAGATTTATTGAACAGCTTAAGAAAGCAAATAATTATATTTTTTTTTTCAATGAAAACAGCTAAGTGTTTAAACAGATACAATTTTTTACTGGGATGTTAATTTTTATGAGATGTGACTGTTTAAAAAGTACCTACTTGCCAATATAAAATATTTGAAAAGGTTATATTGTTGATATTTATAAACTATCTTTCCCAAAAGATTAATATTATTTCATTTATCACTTCAATACAAAGAACCTACTTGCTTAACTAAAGTCATTTGAAAATGACATGCTTTCGATATTATTCATTTACTTACGGTAGTTTGAAAACTACCCAAACTTGAATGAAATATTTTAAAATCTAGTTTTCAATATAATTCATTTACTGATTACTTGTATAAAAGGTACTTAATTCAAATATTTGAAATTGTAATGCTTTAAATTTTTATAAACCTGTCACTCTTTCTTTAGATTACTAATAAATTACTTGGAGGATAAAATAACCAACGAAATTCTATGCGGCCTTAAGGAGCATTGAGGAATTGCAAGAGGCCCTTCATCCAAAAAGGGTTCCCCACCCCTGGTGTAGAGGATGCATTGTAAAGGATAAGCCCTTATGCCCAGGGAACATCCCAAGCGAGGTTAGTTACATATGATACATATGAATGTAGAAGCGACAATTGTGATAGTTTTCCTTGCCAGATACCCTCTGCTATTAGAAATGATTTATGAAATAAATAGCAAATTACGCACACATAGAGTATACACACACACACACACACATATATTAATGTTAATGGAGTCTTATCAAATGATTTTCAAGTGAACAGCGGAGTACTCCAAGGGAATGTGTTGTCACCTATGTTGTTTATCCTCCACATGGATTTTAAAATGCGTAGAACAGTCAAGAGATGGTGGAGAAGGATTGGACTGGATTTGTGATAGAAATTTAGCAGACCCAGAGTATGCTGCTGATGCTGTCCTTGTTAGCAGAACACCACAGGATTTGCAATGCTTGCTTGCAAGAATGCATGAAATATCACACGAGGTTGGGCTGAAGATAAATAGAAGAAACATAGATGATGACAACGGAATATGAAATGGAAGATGAAATATCATTGGAAAGAAAGAGGATTAATGAGGTTAAATCATTTCAGTATTTAGGAACTGCGATTTCCAATACAGGGTCTTTAGAATTAGAGTTTGGTGAAAGATTGGAAAAAAATCAAATCAGGCAATGGTTAGGTTAAGAATATTTGGAAATCAAATCACCTGAAATTTCATATAAAAATCAGACTATATATCAGTTTAGTGAGATCGGTGTTACTGTATAGACATGAGTCATGGTCTGACAATAAAACAATCTCCAATAGATTTAGTAGATTTAAGAACAAAGCCTTTTAGGAAGGATATTGGAGTTAAATGGCAGGACAGGATTAGAAATGAAACTAAAAGAGAGATTACTCGAGTGCCATATGTTGATGAGATCATGATGAGCGGTAGATGGGGATGGTTTGGGCATGCTCTTCGCACTCCCCAAGTGAGATTAGTTCACCAAACGTTCATTTGGGCTCCACAAGGCACTAGAAAAGTTGGAAGACCCAGGCCTACATGGCTGAGAACAGTAAAGCGCGAAAGAGGTGATGAATGGAGAAGTATTCAATTAAAAGTTCAAAATAGAGATGACTGGTGAAATCTAACCGAGGCCCTTTGCGTCAATAGACGTAAGAGAAGATGATGATGATGATGATTAAATATATACATATATATATATATATATATATATATATATATATATTATATATATATATATATATATATATATATATATATATATATATATGGGAGTTAAGTGTTTTCTTAGGCTCATTGCTTGTCAGATAGTTCTTTGGAGATTGTTTGTTCATTATTACCAACAACCATGCTGCTTTTAATAAAATTCAACTAACTATAAGTACTCAATTCCCAATTTAGGTCAACTGAGGCATAATTGTTTAAGAAAATTAAATTCTCGAGTACATATATTGAAAGCTGCATCCATCCCTCGCTCTTCCTGAGGATTATTAATTCACTAAAATAACCTTAGGCTAAGGATTGGTAAGTAATTGCATATTTAGCATTGGCCTCTGTCTCCCTTTATAAAGATAGCTCTATAAGTCCATATGGACAATATTCTAGATATAGGTGAATTAGGTGTGGTGTGGAGTCCTTTCCTTAATCGTTGTTAAAAGAAATTCCACAATTTTCTCTTCAGTGATGTCTAACCTCATTAAGAAAGAAATCTCACTTCTTGTATGGCATCAGATGGTA
>NC_090731.1:131847684-131852684 GCF_036898095.1 Palaemon carinicauda
TAATTAGAGAGAGAGAGAGAGAGAGAGAAGGAGAGAGAGAGAGAGAGAGAGAAAAAAACTAATTTAGAGAGAGAGAGAGAGAGAGAGAGAGAGAGAGAGAGAGAGAGAGAGAGAAAAACTCTAATTTAGAGAGAGAGAGAGAGAGAGAGAGAGAGAAAAACTCTAATTTAGAGAGAGAGAGAGAGAGAGAGAGAGAGAGAGAGAGAGAGAGAGAGAGAAACTAATTTAGAGAGAGAGAGAGAGAAAAACTCTAATTTAGAGAGAGAGAGAGAGAGAGAGAGAGAGAGAGAGAGCAGAGAGAGAGAGAGAGAGTGGATATGCAGAGAAAACAAAGTACCAACTGAATGATGAGAATAATCTTTAAAATTACATATCTGCTCGATGGTTGGTTAACATATTGGCTGCATATTATCCCGATCTCCCTCATCCCATTGGGTGGATGATTTGATAATATAAGATAAAGTGGCTTCATAAACATTATGACATAATATCTCGACCAAAAACATCATATAAGCATTAGGTTCGATTGATTAGTTTATATCTTAAACTGGCGTCACGGCACCCTGTGGTCTTATTAGCGGTTTAGGGCGAATGGGGGGAAGATATGGCCACCTCTGAATGGCAAGTGGCGAGATAACTGACAGCATCTTCAACATTGGCTCCAACGAACCATGCTATAACAGATCGAGAGAAATCCCGATTGAAAGCGTTTAATAAACATAGATATCGGTTAGAGGTTGTGAAGGTGGCATGAGCGCGCACAAGCACACACAATCCCGCAAGGCCAGACAGGAGGCACAACAACAGCAGAAGCAGCTACCAGCAGGAGAGGCAGCAGCAGCAGCAGCAGCAGCAGACGGAGTCTAACCCCTCGCCGTTGGCACACAGTTTCACATTTGCTGGGCGACGGACCGGCTGGGTCCACCTTGCACTGCTGCGTCTGTCTCGTCGCTCTTTCTCGATAGAATGTATAAGTCGCTCCCTCTCTCTTCTTTTTTTTAATTTTCTCTTTAGTAACCGCGCGTTTAAACTCGTGAAATCAAAGCCCCTTTTTTCTATTAATCCTTGTTGACAAGTAGTAACTAGCTCGCCAGTGTCCGAACATGATCAATGTGCGAAATTAAGAAAATAATAGACATAATGATGTGAATAAATTTGAAGCGAAACATTGATGACATGACTTTGCGATTGAAAGAAAATGGTTCCTCTGATGTGATGAACTGACAGAAAATGATACGAAGTTTCCCGCACTGAAGTTACGAGAAATTTCGCAAGCATTCAAGCAATTAAGGAAAGATGAAAGGATGGTGCTAGGTTAGTCAATTAATTCAAGAAAGAAAAAAATAAAACTGCAAGAGTGTGACATTCGTGTAAAATTGTAAAAATGTGATTTGATGATTGGAAAGTGCTCTAACATGTGCATACCGTACTTGCTCATCAGTCCATTATGTAACCCGCGCAAAACATGTAATCTTTGCATCACCTTTAAACATTCTAAAACAGTGGACACCAATTGTGCCTTTAAGTTTAAGTATATTCAAAAGGTTTCTTTTTCATTCAGTGTGTCTTGGATAGGAATGTGGAAGTTACATAATTCATGTACTGAAATGTTCCAACAAATGAAAAAATATGTTATGACAATGCCTTATATTTTAATTTCTCCTAAGAGACCCTATGCTTAGATATAGATTTGGGATATGCAATTAGGACTTAATCAAACATACTGCATACATTCACTGACATTAGCCATAACACACATAGTGAAGAATATAAATTTTGTTTACATATGTGAAATAACTGAACGCTGTTTATCATTTATTTTTCATTTATTGCTAAAAATGATTAAATTTATTTCTGCTTCTTCTTACGAAGATAATAATGCAAGGCTATTTAATTTCTTTTACTTAATAGATAAAATGTATTTTGATGACATTTTTCTACACACTGTGATTAGCGTTATATTGATTTTTTACTTTTGATAATTAATCATGGGTATATGACTTACTTTTTTTAGATTATACTTTTTAGTTAATGAGTGTTGTTTATCATCCTTTACTGTTCGAATGATAAAATACTTTATTACTCTATTCATCATGAGCAATTATTATTATATTTATTTTCATCTTCTTGAATAATGGGATTATTTTGACCATTAAGTAATTTTGTTCATTTTGCTAAAAACAAGTGATGTTTTGGTTACTTTTACCTAGAAACGTTTGGCTTCTCTACAGTGATCATTTTACTTTATCTTATAGAATAATAAAAACACTATTTACCTTTTAAATTCATTGAATATAGGATGACATAGGATGTGCTTGCAATTAATTGCATTTTAGATATTATGTTTGTTGTCTTATCTTAAACTCGCGCTCATGAATGTTTCGTCTACCTTCGTTTACCCACTTTCTTTAATTCAATGAAGGGAGCTTTCGTAGTTTTCTTTTCCCGGTTGAACTAAAACATGATCTGTTTACATACTTTTCCTCTGTAAATATTCTATTTAGTAATGATAATTCTACTATTGACTGACTCATTTAGTGTTGTACTTGTTCAGTTTTATTAGGAGAACGCTGCTTTATCTCTTGTTTATGTTCTACAAATAAATATCTGTTCGTTCGAGTCTTTGCCAACCGCAAACCGTTGCTTGCTGTATCTTGACCTATTTACTGTAGACGTCGCCTCAACTAAACCACGCAAAATTTATATTTATGAAAACTCGTATGACTTTATTCGATGATAACTGAATTAAGAATATATATATATATATATATATATATATATGTATAATATATATATATATATATATATATATATATGACAGACACGCACACACATATCTATCTATCTATCTATCTATCTATATGTATACATATATATATATATATATATATATGACAGACACGCACACACATATCTATCTATCTATCTTTCTATATATATATTTATAGCCTATATATATATACTTTATATATATATATATATATATATTATATATATATACATATATATTATAATTATATATGCAATCCATAATCAGTATTATAAATACTTTGGATACTTTCCAGCATTATTTTGAAATACAGATTAGATTTTTGGATTCTCATCTATAGTCTCATTTTTCGTTTCATAATCTTGTCGTTTAGCCATTTAAAGAAGATTTAAGCACATTGAAGCTTACTCACAAACCCACGCACACACTTATATCGATAATAGAATATACTCCCCTGTTAAACAGGATTCGACACATGCATCGTTCAAATCACATTTAATTTACTTGCACTCTTAGTTCCAAGATTTAATATTAAGACCCTTTCCTTCCAGCATCTCTTTCTGCTCCATTTAACCAGATCTTCCTCGTTTTATATTACTATGACGAAATCACGCCAAGACGCTATCGTCTGGTCTTGAAACTATATTAAGAACTTCCGGCGTCTACATTTCTTGTCCCTTTTTGCATGACTTCTATTTATCCTCATAGATTACACTTGCAAACAAACACATATCCCTTTTAAAGATAAATAGAATATTTGTATTTTTCAATCAGGACTGCTATCAGCTATTTGTTTTATTCAGTTATTGGCTTGAATCTTGGATAGCCAGAAGCACTTTCAAGAAACAAAGATATCTTGGGATCTTTAGAATAGAGGCAGATTGAATTCGATGCTGAAAAACTATCCGACTCTTGATTTGAAAACCATAATAGTAACATATGTTAGAGAAAAAAACTATCATACATATCCATTTGCCACAAATTATATAGATGGGAGATTTTTTTAATTGTAAATATTAACCTGAATTCGATTGGAATAAAAGTATTCTTTCTTTATTTTGACTTTGATGCATAGGTTCGAAAGCGAGCCTGGGCAGGAGCAGAGTTATCGTTAAAAAGTATTTTCCCTTAGTCTTTATTCTTTACACAGAAAAATTTGACGTTAAAACTATTTGTGTGTTTGGTTTTTTAAAGGTATGAAAGTCACGTGTATTTTTTTGACGACATAATTATTACAACATATAAAGTATGTATACATTTGTGTATTAAGTATTATACACACACACACACACACACACACACATATATATATATATATATCATATATATGTATATATATATACTGTATATGTATACATACATACACACACACACACATATATATATATATATATATATATATAATATACATATATATGCACACACATATATATATATATGTATATAAATATATATATTTATACATATATATATATATATACATATATATATATATATATATATATATACATATATATAGACACAATATATATGTATATAAAAATATATATTATACATATATATATACATATATATATATATAAATATATATATATAATATATATATATATACATATATATAGACACACACACACACATATATATATATATATATATATACATATAGATACATATACATACATATATATATATATATACATATATATATATATATATATATATTATACATATATATAAATATATATGCACACATACACATATATATACATATATATATATATATATATATATATGGAATATAGTAAACAAAACTCGAGTGTCATATGTGGATGATATGGTGAGGGGTAGATGGAGATGGTTTGGGCATGCTCTTCGGACTCCCCAAGAGATATTAGTTCACCAAACTTTTAATTGGGCTCCAAAAGGCACTAGAAGGGTTGGAAGTCCCAGGCCTACATGGCTGAGGACTATGAAGCGCGAGGTAGGAGATGATGAATGGAGAAGTATTAATTTAAAAGCTCAAAATAGAGACGACTGGCGAAATCTAACCGGGACTTTTTGCGTCAATAGTCGTAAGAGTTGATATATATATATATATATATATATATACATGTATATATACACATTTATTTAAATATTTTTAATATATGAATATATACCGTATGTATCTATAACTAACAACTTATTCATTTACATATCAACGTTGAAAATCATTGTCTTACCTTGAACA
>NC_090731.1:131860184-131870184 GCF_036898095.1 Palaemon carinicauda
TTCAAAAGATACTAGAGTATCCTTACAAAATGTTACGATTTCTGAAGCAGAGTCATTCTCTGTTCGGACAAGGAGAGAAATGTCTGTCACTACCGAAATAAAAGGAGCTTTCTACTTAATTTTTGACTGTCATAATTGTAACATCTCTCTCTGTCTTTGCATGTTGGTTGTCATTCAACTTTCTTCCATTTGAAATGATCTAACGTTTCTTTCCAGCCAAAGTCTGGAATCTTCCTTTCAGCTGGAAACGCAAACCTCACCATCACTGGAGAAGAAAACAAAAGAAAACCGATAATTTGCTTCGTTCTCCCCATTATTCTCTGAGACAATTCGCTACCTTCTCTCAGTTACTTACTTGAGAAGCGTCTATATATTTTTGCCTCACTTTGTCTCTGTCGACTAAGAAAATAATCTTGTTCTTTCACTAGACACAGGAAATTTCCCTTGTACCTGAATTACGGCTCCAAGTTTTCTTTTAAATAACGACTTTTCTCCTTTAATATCGCTACCCTTACCAATCGATAAAAAGAAACAGTGAATACATAAATTCTCTCATAAAGCAGACTTATATTTACCACCCTTGTCTTGGTAAAAAAAAAAAAAAAAAAAAAATCTAACCTTTTACGAAAACCTGTATTGTCATGATATCTGTTTTTTAGAGATTTTTTTTTTATGGATATGAATCAATACAATTTTCTTTGTTATGAGAGTCTTCTTTCCTCCTTTCACCACCTCCCAGGCGAAAAAAAAAAGGTTTTTTGTAGGAATTTATTTTCTTTTGGTATCTGAATAACATACTTCTAGGATTTGATTAACCGTCCCTCTGGACTGAAGATATTCTTCTGAGGATAATTTCCTCGTCTTGTGAGGGAATGCAGTAAGGATCTTCACCCCTTTTCTTAACGTATAATGTCCTCTCATTTAACGAGCTCACTCGAGAGAGAAAACAAAGGTTGGTGGCTGTCCATGAACGGAATTGTATAAAAGGCATCAGAGGAGAATTGCCTTCCTTCAAGATACTCTCTTAAGATAAATTCCTCCTTTAAAGAGAGCTGCATTAAGATGGAAATTAAACGAAGAAAATGTTTTCCTACTAATTTATTTTAATTTTCCCCTTCAAGAAATTTAGAGTACGATAAAGACTCTTTGTCTTATCTTTCGTTTTCTCCATTCCTTTCCAGCTGTAACGAAGATGCCTTAAATATTGTAATTTACTAAATAAGAAGAAATATGCTCTGCCACTATCCTATGTATAAGGTTAATTGACATGACATAGAGAATGTACAGCAGTTCATAGATTTTGCACAGTACCAGATTTTACTGAAATATATAGGTATATATATATATATATATATATATATATGTATATATATGTTTATATATATATGTATAAACATATATATATATATATATATATTTATATATATATATATATATATGTATATACTTATATATATGTATATATGTAAACATATATATATATAATATATATATATATATATATATATATATATATATATGTATGTGTGTGTCTGTGTATCCAATATTACATATATTACGATCACGAATGCAACACGCTTAAAAACGCAAATAAATGGGCTGATTGAGACAGACTTTTGATAGTCACAACTCATGAAAAGCCTTTGTAATTGGCGTTCTCTTGTTGCCCAGTACCGCCAATGAACTGTTGCTAGCCATGCCAAAGAGAGTTCTCAGAGCCCTGATTGATTACGGATTATCCAGCGAAATATCATTAAACTTTAAGGTTCACGAGTTCATCGTTACCACAATCAGTCCTAATAAATGAGTTTTTGACTCCTGGGTATGGTGTCCAGTAATGCGAAGCTTCTATGATACGGAAATTATTCTAATTCTTATTTAATAAAATATGAATTTCAGTGAAAGCTATGAAGGAACGTGCGGAACCATAAATACAGGATTCTCTCTCTCTCTCTCTCTCTCTCTCTCTCTCTCTCTCTCTCACACATACACACACACACACACAAACACACACACACACACACACACACATATATATATATATATATATATATACATGTATGTATGTATATATATACATATTCGTCTGCGGTATGCGATTTAGTAAATCAGGTGAATTGCCGGAGCGGCACTATTTATTGAATACCTGGCAGACATATGAGAGAGAGAGAGAGAGAGAGAGAGAGAGAGAGAGAGAGAGAGAGAATGTAAGCTCTTGGAAATATCAAGTTGTAGCCTGAATATTTCTTGACATGACCTTTACGGTCTGAAGAGCCATGGAGTCATGTCTGGGGATACATTTACCCAGTTGTTTATTATCGAACGATGCAAGTGGGAAGGTAAATGGCGTCTTTGTTTTTCAATCTACGATCGTGTTTGTTTATGTTTGTTCTTGGTGACATGCATGTGGGGGCACACCTGTCGCTCTGTTCACCTTCCGTCAATCATGATAGGAGTTTCTAAGGAAAAAAAAAATCTGTGAGGTAAGGCAAGAAATAAAGTAAAAGTTGACACGCGTAAGGAAAAAAAGTCCGACCCTTAATTCTCATTATTAAACTATATTTCAAATGCGGGATATTAATCAATGGACAGAAGTACTCTTTAGAAAAAATGATGTAAAATTGTATGAATGTAAAAAAAGAGTTAAAAGACAAATGGTTTAATAAGATTCTATCATTATCATCTCCTACGCATATTGACGTAAAGAGCCTTGACTAAAACTCTATAGCTAAAAAAAAAATATCAAAAGAGGTACATATGATTAGATAATCATGTAATTCAAACATGATAGAGAGTAATGTCATTTTATCATAAGTATAATAAGTAGACAGGAACAGGACCAAAAACCATTGACTTAAATAAAAGTGAATACTGTGCATGGCTACATTAGTAGTAGTAATGAGAAAAAATTTTGTAATCTTTTCTCGAAATCCATTCGTTACTAATCTCTCCTATATAATAAAGAGCCACGTTTCTTTAAGGATATCTATCTATATCTATATCTATATCTATATATATATATATATATATATATATATTTCATGACATACCCAGTGGTATTACTAGACATATGACTATCAGTATCTCCTCGTCCCTTGGGTAGGGGGGATTAGAAGTAGTCATACCCTGGCGAGAGGGGGAGTATCCCGAGAGAAGCACTCGGGAACCACATTCTCCCCACAAATTACCGAAACTGCTGGGTTGTAGTTAGGAAAGGGGGAGGGGTTGGGAAAGGTGGATTCTGTGTGTGTGCACGTGTGCTTTTGTATGTATATCTATCTAAATATTTAACAGTTATCTTTGACGGCTCGGGTACACTAGTTTATTCTAAAGGCCCAGAATAAAGCTGAGGAAGTCTAACTTCCTCGAATATCTTGTGGGTTTGTAAGGTATGAAAACCAATTACAAGATCTATAATGGCCATTAAGGATAATCTGTGGAGTGTGTTCGGACATCATTAAACTCATATATCCCCTTCAGTGTGATAATCTGGAGAGAGAGAGAGAGAGAGAGAGAGAGAGAGAGAGAGAGAGAATTTGGGTTAGATAATTTAGCAGTTCAATAACCAAATGCTTTTCGGTCATAATAAAATACCGTTTCAATGAGGAATCGTATTTCTATACCAATGATATATCACATTTTAGTTGTAATCAGATCCATTTCTCTCGCATTATCTTATTAAAGGTTTTCTTATTAATTGCTTTCATGTCACCTTCGCCTATCTGTATACCAATCTAACTTGTGGAGAGAAGTATACCCAGCGGCTCTGCAAATTAACGGATCGCCCACAGCTGCTTTCAAATAAGCCTTTTACCATCTGCCCACGTCAGTCATATTGGTGATGATATTTTTTTATATATATATTTCCTAGAACGTTTCTTGCTTTTAGCTCTTTTCTAATTTTATTATAATTTCATAGCTTCCATATATTAATAGATTTTTTTTTTTGTAGATTAATGCGACGTGTAGAAATCTTAGCCATTCGATTTTATTTATGAATACATTAACATGAAACTAAAACTGGTGAAAGACATCAATGAAAGAAAATAGATAAACCATAAGCATATGATTAACAATAAAGATTATACAACGGCCTGAAAAAAATATAATATTGAAAAATCATTAAGGAATTTAATACAAATGGACTGTGGCATTAACTTCACAAATCAAATTACTAGTTCTAGCGTTTCGTAAAAGAAATCAATGGTCAATGTCGACTTATCAAAGAGCAATGGTTAGCACTTTTCTTTCCATATAATTATAACTATTTTCTATATCTAAACCTTTTCCGATAGTGAGTGTTGTTTTGACTCTGAGTTTAAAACCTTATAAATTATTCAAAAAGTAATAATAATGATTATCATTATTTATATTTAAGTAATTAATTATAAACTAAAATCTAAAAGAGAAATTTCTTCAGAGTCGTCGTTCCCAAATTCTCTTAAAAAATAACCCGAGGGACGCAAGCAAAAGTTGGCCATCCTTCAGCAACTTGACGTTGTGCCTTCTACGTTCACTTTTGACCTTTCGGGTGCAAAATCATCCCAGCCGAGTTTCGTTCTTAGTAACGACATAACAAACACCGTAAGATTTCTTGAGGCAGATCTATTTCTTCAAGGTTTTTATCTTTTTCCGAGAATCTTTTGACATTCCCTTTATACCATAGTAACAACAATTTCTTTCTCCCTTTTTACCTCTCTTTTCCTTGCTGTTTCTCATCCCATTCAACAATTTCTTTGTAAAATTGGCCAAACCCCCTTTTTTTTGTAGTGTGGATATTCTTTTTCCCTTACTCTCAAATGTTCACACCTTAGGTTGACCTTTCTTCAAGTGGAGAATTATTCGCCTTCCCTTCTCTCTTTCCGTCATGTAACTCTAAGGGCGAGAAATTGACCTTAGCATTTCTTACAGGTCATGTATCTCTTGAACCTGAAATTTAGTCGTTCTATATCTCGCAGAATAAATACCGGTCTCCCATATCTTTTGAAGTAAAAGCTCTTGAAGTAAATACAATTCTAGTCTCATTATCCTTATGTCATGTATGCTTAGAGTGGTAAACTGACTTTACTACCTCTCTCGAACTCTAATACTCTTGCATTGTAGGGTTAGTCTCTCTATCTCTCTCTCACTTACCATAGAGTACGAGAGTGAGAGAGTAGTGTCCCTCAGTCTATTCCATGAAGCTCTCAGAAGGATAGATATGTATCAATCTTTTATTCAGGCCTCAAAGCTTTTAAGAACGAAAGATTGGTTTCTATTTCTTGGCAGGCCATGCAGTTCTCTGGAAGGATGAAGGGTCTTTTTGACTTTTCAGGCTATGAAGCTCTTAAAATGATTTAAATTCCTATCTATGCCTTAAGACTGAAACTCTCTTGGAATTCTATGTAGCTATTGTGGTGTTTAAAGCTTTAAAGGCCGTTCATGAGTGGCAGAGGCAAGGGAAAGGACAAAGTCCTAGAGACTGACCATAAATCGATATGATCACCGTCCAAGCATCTTTTCCACCCAAGCTAGAACGATAGAGGAACAAACAATGGCTGCTGATGACTCAGCAGATAGGCCTAATTGCTCCTCTCAATACCCATATCCTATGCTGAAAAGGACGGTTAGGTTACAGAAATTGCTAGAAACTATGGGGCTTAAGCGGGCTCGAGCTCCAGTCTCACAGATTGCGATACAAGGAAGTTTCCAGTATGCTGCTAGGTTGATCACTATCGCTTTCCAGGCCATGAAGAAAGTATGGGGAAAACTGGTCTTTCCATCATTCCCTCATGATAAATAGCTCTTTAGGGCGGACGATTGGCCAGACTCATCTTATAGGCATGTCACAATAAGAAAAAATGATTCATTTAATTCTCTTTCCGTTTCCTGTAATATAGCAGTTATGCTCAATCTGTAATATTTAGGGAAAAATGTTATATTTCATACAAAAACTTTCTTTCTCTCGCTCTCTCTCTCCTCTCTCTCTCCTCTCTCTCTCTCTCTCTCTGATAAGTAAACTCCTGTGCAGGAAAACCCCGTTTCTCAATTTCACTCTCAGCCGAGCCATGCAGTGGAGTGATTTCCCAAGTCATTTCACTACTTACATTGGAGGGGAGTCTTTTCAGTTTTCCTTTCTCTCTCTCTCTCTCTCTCTCCTCTCTCTCTCTCTCTCAGCAGGGCCAAGCAGCACTAGAGTATCATGAAGGTTTAGTCAATTTAAAAAGAAAATACAATTCTCTTGGTAAGAACAAATTTTGGAACTTGCAAATACAAAGGAACATTTGTTTTCCCTACTAAGGTAAATCGCATATCCTTAATATATATATATATATATATATATATATACATATTATATATATATATATATATATATATATATATAAACCTTTCTTTTTTAATGATATATGACAAATTTCGTATTGGAAAAAAAATATTCAAAATCTACTTATATCTTCCTTATATAAATCATAGGAAAATCTGATAAGCTCAACAATAATTTTGTTATATTTGTTATATTCAAGTTCACAAAATTGTCCTTTTCAATTCTGAACTTGAATTTGGGCTCTGATATCCAACTAGACGCAGCAGCTATGGCGGAAAACTCGATTCATTTATACTTACATAAGCTTCAGAATGCGAGTGAGTTATGCAAGGGAAATCACACGTCTTCCGCATTGCTTGCCAACCTTCTCTTAGCCTGATTAATGAAGAGGAAGGGAATGGGGGTAAAGTGGAACTCATAATTAGAAGCAGCATTTAGTAATAAATAATCTCTCTCTCTCTCTCTCTCTCTCTCTCCTCTCTCTCTCTCTCTCTGATAATAACAAAATTTCAAATAAATCTCTTTTATTCCGAATAAATCTCTTTCTGTTTTATGAATTAAAAAGAAAATTTTGAATCAAATTCTGTCTATGAATTGAAAATTTCAGTGCATAATCTCACTCTATCTTATGATAATTGGAATTATTCCAAAATAATTTCTCTATCTTTCTCCTTTAGAAAAAACGTCAATAATAAAGAATAAAAACAAAATAAGAGAGAAAAAAAGTCTTCCACTCTTCGAATGAACCCTGTCTCTTTCTTCTATAATTAAAGACAAACTTTTGGAAATCAAACGTTTTTCTCTCCCCAACCCAAAAGGATCATTGGAAACATTTCCAATCAAAGCCTTTCATTCCTCTGCTCCCCGATTTCGAAATTAAATCTCTCTTATGCTACATTTTTTGAAAAAAAATCAGAATACTAATGTTCTTGAAAACCCTATTGATGTTCCTTATATAATATTTCAAATCATAAATATCGTCGTCTTCATAAAAATTCGAGTTCCAATAGTGATCTATACTCAATTTTTTTTAATGAGGCGCATTTGCACTGACTCGCAGCAGTGCCCTTTTTGCTCGGAAAAGTTTCCTGCTATCTGATTGGTTAGAATTATCTTGTCCAACCAATCAGCGATTAGGGAACTTATCCGAGCTAAAGGGCACCCCCTGGGAGGCGGTGCAAATCTGCCTCACTAAAAAGAATTGACTATAGTTTCTTGTATGATAATATGGAATACTCTACAGTTATGTAAGCCACGAGCATTAAAATTGAGAACAAAAAAAAAAAAAAACAAATAAATGTATTCTTGAGAATGATGGTTATGATTTTATTAAATTAGTTACGATAATAATAGAATGGTAAGATACTTTAATATTTCTTTGATCCAGAAAATAATTGTACGCCGTTGGCGATTTTATTCAACATTGTATATATTGTAACTTTTTTTTTTTTTTTTTTTTTTTTTTTTTTTTAAATATGTAACCCGTTGTATCTTGGCACTTGTGATTGTCTAAATTCAATTTTTTCTTTCACACAAATTTCGTGACAATTAGAAGCTTCTTTAGTGAAACAAATGGTTGAGAAAGCTGAAATGTGTCTAGTTACTTACATGCTCTAGTTTTGATAAGTGTCATTTATTTATGCCTGTTAATTTTAAAGTGGTTGTATATAGATAACTAACCAATAAAAAAGGCATAATTATGATCACGACTTTCTAATTATTTCGTAATAAAACGTATGAACATTTGTACACTCCTGCATATTACGCTGAAAACTAACTAAATTCAATCCATTATTGAAAATTGTATTATTTCGAAAAAAAAAACGAGATTTGTCTTAAACCTAGTAATTAAATCAAACATGTGTTAAATTTTCTGTAAAATCTTGAAATAAATCAAATGGATATAGTAAAAATCAAAAGCTAATTTATAAGAAGATATGATAAAAATATGTCTAACACTTGTTAAATAAAAGAGTTCACGCTCCAATTCTTCAAATAGATACATAAATGAAGAATTAAGAAATTTCACATATCAAACTATGTAATATTTTTAAAAGATGCGAGAAATAAAAAGGCAAGGGCGATGTTTAAATCAAATCTTATCTGATGAATACGAACTTGAAAGAATTAACTAATAACTATTTGATAAACACAAAAAAAGTCCTTTAGTTGACTTACACTAGCAAATTTAAAATTCCTGTATTAAAAGATACAATAGAAAAAATATGTTGGGTAACTAAAATATAAAGTGTTCTGTTATAACAGATGGACACTAAAACAATTCATACAGTACTGCTTTGATAAATGTATAATAGAGAAGTTCAAATAACGATAAAAATAATGAATGAACAAAAGGAGATATTAAATCATGGTCATGTCCTTGTCTTGCAAGTAAACTGCATTATATATATATATATATATATATATACAGTATATATTTATATATATACAGTATATATATATATATATATATATATACATATATATATATACATATACATATATATATATATATATACATATATATATATATATACATATATATATACATATATATATACATATATATATATATATATATCTGTGGGCTATTTGAATATGTATATATAAATATACACATATTTGTGGGCTACTTGAATATATATATATATATATACACTGTATATATATATATATATATATATATGCATATATATACATATATATATATATATATATATATATATATATATATATATATATATATATATATATATATATATATATGTATATGTACACATATGTATGTGTGTGCATAGAATCTAAATTCCAATTAACAATTAATATTAAAAGTAAAAAAAAAAGAATATACCCCGACAACGCCCAAAGAATGTTCGTTTCTTAAAAACAAAAAACACGATAATGATGTTGATGATAGTGATAATAAAAGCAATTATATTAATAATTATAATAATATCCATAATGATTTGTGTGCATCATTCATGCTTATAATAAGAATGGCTGAGGGGGCCAGGGAAGGACTTGGAACCGCTTAGGAGCGAAGGGTCAAGAGAGAGGCACGATGAAGTAAAGGAGGACTTGGAGGAGGAAGATTTGGCAGAGGAATAAGGTTTCGACAGATGAATTTGGAGAAGACGCATCAAAGAAACCGACTCCATAGTTTATGGATAGTGGTGGCGCTGAAGATAGAAAGCGTGAAATGGGTGCAAGAAGAGAAGAGCGTTAATATCCAAGGGTGAGAGAATTATTTATATTGAGTGATGGTCTGGTTGACGTGGTCCAGATAAGCTTTTAATACGTTTATGGAAGGCTATTATGCGATTTTTTTTTTTTCATATGGTGGTTTGACTGAATTGGATTGTGTTTATAAATCCAGGTCACATGACCCAGCGGTGGAGACGGAGGAAAATCAGCTACCAAATGCAATTGATGTTAAATAACGCAGTTGTACAATGAAGTAAAAGTTGGGAAGTTGGCCAGCAAGATAAAAGAAAGGCAGCAGGAACGAAAGTTAAGCAGAAGGCTAAAATATGGGCTTAGTTAAGGGTAAAAGACTCACTGCAAAGACACTTTAGTAATACCTATAGTGCAATGCAAGAAGAGCAATGGACAAAAACCCCCTACGGTGGACAATGGTGTTTTTAAGGAAACACCTTACTGTAATATTCACAATGTAGAAGAAACTACATCTTTTTT
>NC_090731.1:131875184-131885184 GCF_036898095.1 Palaemon carinicauda
TACCAGAGTTGGTAGTTATTCCATTGAATAAAATAATGGTTATCATTACACTTTTAATAACATGAAGAATTTTTCACCATTCTAAGGATATATTATGATTCACATGATTAATTTTGGTCGCTGCAACCTCACTATCCTTGTGTGGGGTGTTTAGGGGAGCCTATAGGTCTATCTGCTGAGTCATCAGCAGCCATTGCCTGGCCCTCCTTGGTCCTAGCTTGGGTGGAGAGGGGGCTAGGGCGCTGACCTTATGTATATATGGTCAGACTCTACGGCATTGTCCTGCTTGATAGGGCAATGTCAGTGTCCCTTGTCTCTGCCATTCATGAGTGGCCTTTAAACCTTTAAAAATACGTCTTAGAGTTAACTTTTATTCCATAGCTAGCGTGGTTATCATTCCAACATCATATCTGAGTTATGTATTAGTCATATGATTTATTAGAGCTGATACAATTCTGATGGTATGCTATTGTTTATGATTTGGAAAATTTGAATTAAAACGAAATCAAGAAAAGTTTGACTTTCCATAAGACTAAGCATAAGCTTCTGTACTCCTGCCTACTTGTTTATTAAACAATATGTGATATTTGATTTTGATGATATTCTATATCTATTAATTGTAAAAGGATTTTGAATAGTTTAGAATTAGCAAGTTTATTATATTCCATAATGTAAACTTTCTATTATGCATTATGATGAGTATATGAACAATTTTATATCTATAATTTTTTTTTGATATACTCATATTTATTACTTAACATATTAGATGTTGTGGCAAACTGTATAGTGGTAATTGTAATACATTGAGATGTTATGATGGTTGTTGCGGCTTAATATGTATGATTATCTGTTAAATGAACTTATAAAGAGGCACCTGGGATGCTTGACTTAGTGTTTCCTTAGAAAATACCAACTAGACTACAATACACTGGGGAATTAACTGCTTGAATAAATACTGACTTTAGTGATTGGTCATACTGGTGAACAGGAAAATTAATTTTAAGGATGCTAGTGGTGTTAGTGTTTACATCACTGGAACCATTTTCTCTGATAATTATTGCTATGAAAAAGATTATCAAGGAAGATCGTCACAAATAAATTATCAATGCTGTAGCTATACCATGTTGAATTTCACCTTGAACGAGACATACATTACTTTCCTAATAGAAGTGGCCTTTCTCACCAATCTAGATTTTTTCTCATTGCAGTGTGAAGGAATAAATCGATCCCACGAGACAAAACTCGATTTCTTCAAAAAGACGAAACCAAAACAATCGAGAAGTATGAAGTGATTATCTCCAGTGTACTCAGTGGAATATATATCTTCCCTAATCGACAAATAACCTTCCTAATAATAACTACACATTACTGGCCCTTTCTCACTTAACCCTTGTCTCTCCTTGTGCCTTATACTGACTTTATTTGAAGAATCTTCGTACCTTATGGTGTTAATGTTTCTCAAATAGATCTGATCTCCGTTACACTTCCGTTCAAATATTGATAAAATCGAGAAGAGGATAACCAATGACAAAACACACCAAGGGAATATATAATGGTGAACACAAATTAACCCAGATTACGTATACATTCGTGCCAATAGTACCACTGACCGGTTAAAACAATAATATCAACTAACATATATGCATCACCGAAAAAAAACACTTCACCACATTTAGCAAAAATTAACTCTTAGTAAATACCTTTCAAGTTGATAACAAACTACATCTATTATAACCGATCTTAGACAGATACACTTCCAAAATTATTCATCTTATAGAATTCCCTATACACGGTGTTCATTCGACCTTGATACGTCTACATTCTCCCTTTTATTCTAGAAACCCCATTAAATCCCTCACCCTAACAAAGTGAAAGAAATGACATTAGAAGAAGGGAAAGATCTGTTTATTGAATAATAAAACAATACGACACGGACTACAAGATTTGAGAAGAAATATTAAATTGTCTAGTATAGGAAAACCAGACAAAAACTAAAAGTTGCGAGAGAAGAAAGTTTGATTAAAGCCTTAAAGGGATATTCCAAAGGATATTCTACATCGCCGAGTGTGCTCACCTGATATATCCTTTATCCTCTCTTTGCTGACGTCATGTGATAAGGGGGAGGAGGCAGAATGGGCTGCAAGGGTTCCAAATCCAAGAAGAACGCCTACGCTCGGGTCGCTCAGTACCAGAAAGGTAAGAAATGATACATCCACCAAAAAGGTGACAATTTGGTGTTGGTTTGAAATGTTTGTTTCTTAAGTGCATTTTCCTTATTTGCTTTTATTGAGCATGAAAAATGGAATTGGGTTTGTGTACAAACAAACTGTATGAATATGGTAATTTTATCTATAAATGTCTCTAATTTGTATTCATGATTTTTACTATATATATATATATATATATATATATATATATATATATATATATATATATATATATATGTATATATATATATTTATATGTATATTATATATACTATCTAATATGTACAATATATATATATATATAATATACATATATATATATATATATATATATATATATATATATATATATATATATATATATATATATAAATATATATATATATATATAAATATATATAAATATATATATATATATATATATAAATATAAATATATATATATAAATATAAATATATATAAATATAAATATAAATATAAATATAAATATAAATATAAATATATATATATATATATATATATATATATATATATATATAATATATGTAATATATATATTATATATACATATATATAAATATATATGAATATATATATATATATATATATATATATATATATATATATATATATATATATATATATATATATATTGTAAAGGATATTTCCATATATCCTTATCAGATTCTTTTAATGATGTTTATAGCATGATAATACCTCATAATATTGTGAAAATACAAGGGAGAAAATCAAATAGAGATAAGTTTACCAATATTATATTTATCAATAATATTTAAAGTTACATACAACTAGGGTTCCATATAAATAAGATAGAAATTACGAGAAATTATGAATGTTGATTAAATACAAAACAATATAAATATAATTATTAAATTAACAAGGACAACAAATTCAAACAAGAATGAAGAACCCAACTATGAAATTACAGTTATGAAACAACCTTATTATTACTAGTTGCCCAATACTCTTTGAAGCAAATCAGTCAAATAATTCACGTCACAATAATATATAATAAAAGTTACGATAACAAGCACCAAATAGTAAAATAATAGCCAAAATATAACTAAAGATGCAAAATCAAAACAGAAAAATAAACATTAATATTAGTCACATTTATCACTGAATATTTGTCTCTCAAGAAATTAAACAGAGAAAAGCGATGTATACTACTATTCTCCTGTAGTACCGAGGAACATACACTAAGTCTTTCTCCTGCACAATTCCATTGGAAGTTAGGGTTAGGAAAAACAGACTTTTCCTTCACTTTTTGACTTTCTCTTAAAATGTAACAATTCTTCCAAGAACAAAATGGGACTTCGTGACGGGTTAGGGACACACCCGCAGCTGTCCTCTGAAGCTTGAGAGAGTAGCACAGAAAGTGCTAGATTCAACAGAAGAGAGGTCCCAAGAAAACTAGCCAGGGACTCTCAAACAGGTAGTTACTTTAAACAAAAAATAAACAGGAAGTTACACTTGAATACAGTCATTTTTCCTTTACATAGGCCCTTTAACAAGTTAATTCCTTGGAATTTACAAACAAATTAGAAGAAATGTTTTACTCTCTCAACTATTTACACAAGCAAGTTACATTAATTGCTTCTACTCAGTAAATCTGAAAAATGGTTAGATTGACCAGATATATATATAATCCTGAATTTATATGGTTGTAGGCCCAGAATTAATCTCAAAATCCTTTCATTTCCTGATTTCAGAGTTTCCATGTAGGTAAGGGGCTTATGGTCTGTTTCAATGAAAAACTCTTTCCCATACAAATAATAGTGGAATTTTCGTACAGCCCAGAAGATAGCCAAACACTCTCTCTCAATGGTAGAATACCGTTGTTCTCTTGGGAGAAGTTTCCGGCTAGCATACGCCACTGGATAGACTGTTTCTTCATCATACTGAAGGAGCACAGCTCCAAGACCAACTGAAGAGGCATCTGTCCTTAGAACAAAAGGTTTATTTATCTCTGGAATATGAAGAATAGGAGCATCAATGAAGTATTTCTTAATAATCTCAAATATGTTTTCTTCCTCACTATTCCATTGTAGTGGTTCTTTCACTTCCTTTTTAAGCTTTGCTGTTAATGATGACGTTAAGCTAGACAAATTTGGGATGAACTGTCGATAAAAATTAACAGAACCTAAAAAGCTTCTTAATAACTTCTTAGTTTTTGGAATTTGAATTTGTTGCAAAGATAAAATTTTATCATTCAGGGGTCTGATTATATTATTACCTACTTCAAAACCCAAATATTTAACTTTCTCATAACAAAAATGACATTTTGATGGACGGGCTGTAAGACCATGATCTCTCAATCTTCGAAGTACCTCACTCAAGGTTTCCAAATGTTCCTGGAAAGTATTAGACATCACAAATATGTTATCAAAATAGATAGAGATACGATTCATTCCCTGAAAGATTTTCTTCATCAATCTAACGTAGGTGGCACATGCAGTAACTAGTCCAAAGGGTAGCCTCTTATATTGCATTAAACCACGGTAAGTAGGGAAAGCCGTTAGAGGTCTTGCATTAGGGTCCAACATAACCTGATGATAGGCTTTTGTGATATCCAATTCTGTAATAAAAGACATATTACGAAATTTAAATAAATCTTCATCAATTGAGGGCATAGGTTCAGAATCGAACTTTGTTACTGAATTGAGTGCACGAAAATCTAGTGCTAACCTGAATGTGTTGTCAGGTTTCTTTATCATGACAATAGGATTACAATAATCAGACTTACTTTCTTCAATTATCCCAAGTTTCAGTAATTTATCTACTTCTTTACATACTTCCTCCTTAAGATGTGCTGGCACTGGGTACATTTTCTTTCGAATAGGCTCTGTAGACGTTAATTCAATCTTGTGCATTATGGTAGAAGTACAACCTGGTATCTCCGAGAAGACTTCTGAAAAATTATCCAGTACTTCTTCTAGTTTCCCTTTTTGTTCTGGAGTTAGAGTTGGACAGATATCTAATTCAGAAGTTATTTCTTCTTCAACACAAGGTATAGGATTTTCGATGTCTTCGCTCAAAACTATTACATGAGAGGTTACACAGCAATAATCTGAAATTGAACTATTCAGATTTTCATCAGCCACTGATAACACATTCTGTGACCTGTAAAAATATGCCTTCAGCAAGTTAACATGAAATGTTTTTGGCTTACCTTTCACATCGATTATGTAATCAACACTATTGAGTTTCCGCAGAACTTTAAATGGTCCTTGCCATTCAACTAACAACTTATTGTGTTCTGTTGGCAGTAATAGTAACACCTCATCATTGACTTTAAACTGCCTACGAGTACTTTTCTTGTCAAAGTACGTACTGTAGATTTCCATTGAAGTCTTTATATTTTCCTGGGCTATTTTTGAAGTTTCCTCTAGCCTGTTTCTAAGATCAAAAAGAAAAGAATAAACATTTTGGGTATCATTAGAAAGGCCAGTATTAGTCCATATCTCATTCAATATTAGTAGTGGTCCCCTTACTTGGTATCCATAAAGGAGTTCAAATGGGGAAAAACCAAGAGTGTCAGAAGGAATCTCCCTCATAGCAAACAGGGCACAAGGTAAATATCTATGCCATTCTCTAGGTTGCAAATGACACAATTTCTTCAATATAGATTTGAGAACAGAGTGTTGCCTTTCACAACGACCATTGCCAGCTGGATGATACGGAGTAGTAAACAATGGTTTTACTCCCAGCATTTGGTACACATGTTCCATAAGTTCTGATGTGAACTGCTTTCCTCTATCAGATATTATTTCCTTTGGTATTCCTACCCTAGAAAATATTTGCATAAGAGCATCTGCAACATCAACAGTGGTTATATTCTTCATAGGAATTGCTTCAGGAAATCCTGTAGCATAATCAATCATTGTTAAAATAAACCTGTGACCTTCAGATGTGCTTGGATTCAGTGGACCCACTATGTCAATTCCTACTCTGCTAAAAGGAATGGAAACTACTGGCATTTTTACCATAGAGACCCTTTTATGTCTACCTTTACTTGTGTTCCTCTGACAGTTATCGCAAGATCTACAATATGCATACACATCTGTACACATTCCTGGCCAGAAATATAATTCTCTGATTTTTTTTTAGGGTTTTGCGATGACTAAAGTGTCCTGCCACAGGTAAATCATGAGCCAATTTAAGAACAACCTTTCTAAGTTTAAGAGGAACAACTAAATAAAATTTATTGGCAATTCTTGAATTGTTTGCATTTATAATTTCCTTATACAAAACTTCATTTCTCCGTACATACCTGTACTCCACTTTTGAGTTTTTTGTTATGGTGTTGGCTTGACAGTCTTTCCTGATCGATTCCAGTGTGGAACATTCATTTTGCAATTTTATAAAGTCAATAGGAGTAGTCTCAAGGGCTTCAACATCAGGAAAAACTAATGGGTGAACAACTTTCCTTGAAGCTGAACGAGTTGTTATATTGACGTGTTCAATAGCTTTACCTTTTTCTGTAGGCAGATGGTTTCTTCGAGGTTCCTCATCAATGGAGTTCAAAGGGGGGCAGTCTCCATCTTCAGGAAAAAGAGCACCTTCAATGTTACCTAAAAGTACTGTACAAAACTTAATTGGGGCAATAATAGCATTAACCTTTCCAGTAAACCATTTACATCCAATATAAACTGGTAACACTGGAAAAACATTTTCCCTTCCTAGATAATCGATTAATGATGATTTTGGCAATTCCCTCTCATTCAAGTTAGGAAACAGGTCTTTGGATACAATACATGTAGAACAGCCAGTATCACGTAAAATGGTAGAAACACGAGAACCATTAACCACACCATGATTAAATGGAGCTCTAGAGTGAGTTTCTTTAGAAACATAGCGACCAACCTTATTTGATCCTGCTTTGTTCGATGAAGTGCCAGGAGTAGAAGTCATTGCAGCTTTACCATTAGGACAGGATCGTGCCATGTGTCCAGCTTCACCACAAACATAGCAAAGTGGTGTTGGCCTTTGGGTGACAACTGGAGATGGTTTAGGATTCAGACTTTTCTTTTGGGTCTGCTTATCCCCAGGATAACATCTATGTGCACCTGCAAATCTGTCTGCTGCTTCGGCAACATCTTTAGCTTTCCATAATTCCTGCTCCTTAATAAAAAGTCTGATGTCATGTGGTAAGACAGTGAGAAATTGATCAACAACAATAAATTCTCTTAAATTTTCAAAAGAATCATCAACATCACTTGAATGAAACCAATAATCAAAGTGTCTAAAAAGTTGAGTCATAAATTGAGAAAAATTAATCTTAGAGCTCATCTTAGCAAATCTGAATTCTTTACGGTACTGTTCAGGGGTCCTCTTAAAAGCCCTTAAAACAGCAGCTTTTAAACTTACATAATCTGCAATTTCTTCTTCAGAAAGGGTAGAATAAATATTTAAAGCAGTGCCCGAAAACAATAACGCCAAACGGGTAGCCCACTCACTAACAGGCCACTCACATAAGGAAGCAACACTTTCAAATCTTATTATGTAAGCAGTTATGTCCTCATCTTCATTATAAGGAAGAAGTCTTGGTGGTTTAATACCACTTACCTTAGGAGCAGTACTTTCCTGAATACCATCATCAATTCTTTGTTTATCAAGAGCTAGCTTTGCTTCCTCAAGCGCTAATCTTCTTTCTTCTAAACTTCTATCAATTTCATATTTCCTAAGTTCTCGTTCTTTAGCCCTTTCTTCTCGTTCTTGTCTCTCCTTTTCTTTCTTTTCTTCTCGTTCTTGTCTCTCCTTTTCTTTCTTTTCTTCTCGTTCTTGTCTCTCTTGTTCCTTGTTTTCTTCTCTTTGTAATCCTGCTTCATATTTTCTTGTTGCCCATTCACCAAGTCCATTTCCTTCCAAACCAATTCTTCTTCCTTGCTCGATCCAATAGGAAAACTGTAATTCAGACATTGTATGAAACTAGAGCAAACAGTTACAATTAAACTAGCGTGTTGCCAAGGACAGTAACAAGTCTTGATTTTATGGTGGAACCTAAATAGAAAATATAATAAAGAAGGCTCAATTAGACCATAAAATATACTTCCAGTCCACACACTAACAGTCAAAATACTAAAGAGCTTTCAACTACTTAGAACTCACTTTTCTTGAATGCTAACACGCATTAAGAAACAAGGGTCAGCATTTGCTGGACTCCTTAACTAGGGTAACTCGTGGAATTTACTATGGCTCCAACACTATCATGCTTGGCGTAATTCCTGTCCCCTTTAGGCAATTACGATAGTCAAACTCCTTTACCCTTAAAGTCACTTAAAGATTTGTTCACAGAGGCTGTACTGTATTGAGCATGCGCAACAAACTCTTACTCACCCCGCAAAATATACATGTGATAATGTCTAAGTGAATTTCACCTTGATTCCCACAACATATGCAGTATTATCCTGGCAAGGTCGCCAATATGTAAAGGATATTTCCATATATCCTTATCAGATTCTTTTAATGATGTTTATAGCATGATAATACCTCATAATATTGTGAAAATACAAGGGAGAAAATCAAATAGAGATAAGTTTACCAATATTATATTTATCAATAATATTTAAAGTTACATACAACTAGGGTTCCATATAAATAAGATAGAAATTACGAGAAATTATGAATGTTGATTAAATACAAAACAATATAAATATAATTATTAAATTAACAAGGACAACAAATTCAAACAAGAATGAAGAACCCAACTATGAAATTACAGTTATGAAACAACCTTATTATTACTAGTTGCCCAATACTCTTTGAAGCAAATCAGTCAAATAATTCACGTCACAATAATATATAATAAAAGTTACGATAACAAGCACCAAATAGTAAAATAATAGCCAAAATATAACTAAAGATGCAAAATCAAAACAGAAAAATAAACATTAATATTAGTCACATTTATCACTGAATATTTGTCTCTCAAGAAATTAAACAGAGAAAAGCGATGTATACTACTATTCTCCTGTAGTACCGAGGAACATACACTAAGTCTTTCTCCTGCACAATTCCATTGGAAGTTAGGGTTAGGAAAAACAGACTTTTCCTTCACTTTTTGACTTTCTCTTAAAATGTAACAATTCTTCCAAGAACAAAATGGGACTTCGTGACGGGTTAGGGGCACACCCGCAGCTGTCCTCTGAAGCTTGAGAGAGTAGCACAGAAAGTGCTAGATTCAACAGAAGAGAGGTCCCAAGAAAACTAGCCAGGGACTCTCAAACAGGTAGTTACTTTAAACAAAAAATAAACAGGAAGTTACACTTGAATACAGTCATTTTTCCTTTACATATATATATATATATATATATATATATATATATATATATATATATATATATATATATATATATATATATATATATATATATATATATATATATACTGTTTCTGTCATCTTATCTAATTATGCTAAACAAGCATATGTGTACATAATAAAACGTGCAATGTCTACAATAACCAAGATAATAACATATAAAAAGTTTGTTGAATGCAATATGTTAAAAAGAAATAGTGTGACGAACGTTTGGCGTAGTGTACGTGTTGTAAAAACGATAGAAAACTGTAAAAAATGAGATGCATGCAAATAGTGAACAAGTATGGTTTTGGATAGTTAGCCCATATCATTTGGTACAATGGGAAGACACAAGAATAGTCCTGCGTTGGGGCCTGAAAGGCCAGTCAGTGCTAGACTGCAAAATGGAAGGAAGAAAGGAAGCGGCAACTAAGAGAGAGAGAGAGAGAGAGAGATTGAGAGAGAGAGAGAG
>NC_090731.1:131892684-131905184 GCF_036898095.1 Palaemon carinicauda
CAATCTGAAAATAATATTGAACAACTGTCCAATCATATGACTTGATAGATGTGCATTTTTTAAATAAAAGTAAACAGCTTGTGTTTTGAAATAAGGAAAACCGTATTCTGAAATTTAGTAAAACCTCCTGGCTCTGAAATTATTAAAAAATACCTATATTCTTCAATCAATATAAAAAAGCTAACTATGGAAAATTGAAGCTTACAATTCAATAAATAGCAAGAGCTATTAAAGTTTTGAAGTTGTAGTGACCAGTGACCTTTTCAACTTTGCTTCACAGAGAATATAAGAAAGTTTATTAAGAGAGATGAAATTGAAAGGAAAATGAATCATGGCCCCATTACTAAAGAACTCTGCTAATAGGCAAAAACCCTTGGTACACTTTGCGCCATCAAATCAAGTTTCCAAACGTCCGAATATCAACGATACAAGAGACGTCATTATTTTGTGTGGGGAGGAAAAAAAATAGATCCCGCCCACACCTTTTGAGTCAAATGATGTGGCATGAATCTCAGGGTATGCGTCAGATTGGGGAGACGTTCCATCATATAAGGTTGGGATCAACTGCTAAGATCTATAATTGACCTGATAGGGGGAATAATTGATTACAAAGAAGAGTCGTTTAACAGAATGTTCAGAAAATCCACAATTTGAGGAATGCAAAAACACGAAACTAACTTTAGATTTTCTTAAATTTATCAAAAACTGCTATTAAGGGTATCGAAAAAGTCATAAATATTATAAAACATATAAATCCATTGCAATGGTTAGAAATGCAATATATTAATGCAAATAAAATTGAAATAAGTCCCTAAGAAAAAAAGAAAAGTTAAACTGCAAGCAGAGAAGCCCTGATATGAAAAAAAAAAAAAAAAAAAAAACACATTCTAGCTTCAACTCGATAAAGTTTTAACTCCTAAGTTTTACTTTCCGAAACACCCCGAGCAAAGAAACCAAATAGAAAACTATCCTTAAAAGCGATCAGTTCATAAGAATCGATTGCTTTTTCTGCATAGTGCTTTTTCTACTAAGTGCTTTACCGTTATCAGACTAAATTCAAGGTAATAAAAAACGTTTACAAAAACCTCCTGTTGGAGGATGTACCAATTGAGCTTCACATGCATCATGTCATAACTAACACTATAGTCTCGTAGATATATAACTAATATCAAATAGAGAGAGAGAGAGAGAGAGAGAGAGAGAGAGAGAGAGAGAGAGAGAGAGAGAGAGAGAGAGAGAGAGAGAGAGAGAGAAGTTTGATAATACTAAAAAAGAAAATGTTAATTTACCCCACCATTTGTTAAAGTAATATAATCCTTAAAACGTGCAAGTAAATTATACATCTACAATTATTGTTCTTGTAATTCTTTTTTTTTTTTTTTTTTTTTTTTTTTTTTTTTTTTTTTTTTACATGAGGGATCATTTATCCTTCAAGGGGAGAATGAAAGAGAGGTAAATAGGAAAAGGGGCAAAGGAATGAATAGAGGGGATGGGGGAATGGAAAAGCCTTTGAGATGATATAAGAGATGCAGAGTCCAACTAGATGGTTTAGGAAAGGGGAAGGGTTGAGCGTCGAGTATTGAGACAATAGCTACCTGTGCTTAACCAGGTAATAGACTGTGTCGCCATTCTCTGCGGGTAAGACAGAAAGACTTACTTTAGTTTCGATGTTATCATCATAAGGATTTTAGATCAACATAGGAATGTGCCAGTTGTATCGGAGGATAGCTATAACAATTGATATAATTTGCAATATATGACGTTATCCGAAATAATAATGATAATAATAATAATAATAATAATAATAATAATAATAATAATAATAATAAATAATAATAAAAGGTACAAAATCTTTTAAACACGCAAATAGGCTACTTTTAAAGTAATAAGCAATTACAAGAATATTACCACTGTACGGCCTGGATGTCGTAGAAAGCGACTAAAAGGACAGCTGCCGCCTTGCAGCCCTGCTTTATAGCAAAAGGCTAAAAGGCCCCCTACCAATAACTGTGGAAACTGCTGCGTTACAGTTGGAAAATTTAGTCAAAGGTTAGGCCCATCGCCAAGGACTGTAGTCGATGACTTAAAAGGCCATGCGATCGTAAAACTCCTTTGCCAAATTAAAAAATCATGCACGATGCTAGGAGAGGGTACATCCGGCAACCGACCCCTTAATGAAGAGATAATAGTGGGGAAGAAGAAGAATATATAAAGGCTGCATGATTTATGAATGACTTGATCTATTATCCCAAAATATACAGATTCTATAAGTATTAAAGATGTTAGATAACGAACAAATAAATAACCATTCCAATTCACTGTTATCGTTGGGAAGCTTTGCTAAATTTAGCTCAAATCCCCAGAGATCGTTCCGGGGCACTATTATGTTTTTTTAAAAAAAGCGAGAGAGCTAACAATGGAACACGGGAGGGTGATAACAATGCTGCTGTATTATTTAGCGAACAGAACTAAGTAAATAAAACAAGCATTTGAAAAGCATGCCCAGTTCGTGCGGCGACACATTTTAAAACAAATACGGTAAGACTACATTGGTATCACTCAAGTGTAGCCTAATTTATCGTGCTAATATCATTACCGAGTTCGGAAACATCAAGGCCTTCGGAAACATAAGGCGCATTGCAGATAACCATCGAACCATAAAATTCTTCCATTAGTTAACCTTTTGTCTTGTCACTTTTCGTTTTTCATAAAATATGTTGGACTTTTACTCGTCCTACTTATTCTTTATTTGTTCTACGAAATCTTTCAAATTGTTAACTCTCCTACAAAAATAGGACGCTATATTGTAAAATCCGATGGACCACCAGTATGACCAATTAGTATCCCATCAAATAAGATTCTTAAACTGTTATTTGTCCTAATATCCTTCTTTGCTTCAATACCCTAAAACCTCCTGAGATATTACTTCTTTGCTTCATCATCAGTCGAAAATTCATTTATCCTACAATCCAGGATTAATAGAGTATTCTATTAATCCTGCTACAATCGTCCAGTATTCGTTATAAAATCTGTAAAAATGTCACTTGCCTCATAATTATTCTTTGTCCAAAATAGACAGATAAATCTGCTGGACTGTCACTTGCTCTATAATCATCTTTAGTCCCTTATACAATTTTTTTTTTACTTACCACGTATCTTGAGTTTACACTATATAAAATAGGCTAAACTGCCCTACTATAGAGTAAATTTCTTATCTTTAAACCATTCTTTGTTCCAGTGGAGTAGTTTAATGAATTCATAGTGCTATGTAAATGACAAGCTTCTTCCGATCTTAGTAGTAGGTTTGCAAGGGCACCAGCCACCTGTTGAGATACTGCCGCTAGAGACTTATAGGGTTCTTTGACTGGTCAGACAGTACTACATTAGATCCCTTTCTCTAGTTACGGCTCATTTTGTCTGCCTATACGTACACCGAATAGTCTGGCCTATTCTTTCTACATTCTCATCTGTCCTCATACACCTGACAACACCGAAATTACCAAATAATTCTTTTTCGCTTTCTAGGAGAAAGATACTCCAAAATTAAACCTTTGTTATCTAATCTTGAGTTCTCTTGCTAGAGGGTACATTCGGGCACGATGTTCTATGTTATTTCTCTTCCTCTTGTTTTTTTAAGTTTTTATCGTTTACATATGAGAGATCTAATTTAATGTTGTTACCCTTCTTAAAATATTCTATTTTGATTGTGTATTACTTAGTGTAGTTTATTTCCTTTTTTCATTTCCTCGCGGGGCTATTTTTCCCTGTTGGAGGCCATCGGCTTGTAACATCTTGCATTTCCAACCAGGGTTATAGCTTAGATTGTGATAATGGTAATAATAATAATATTCAGCCCACCAGGGTCGGCCGCTTGAGTCGCTTTTTTTCCATTTATTTCTATTCTTTGCAACTTCTTCCCCTTTAAGCCAACCACACCCATATCCTTCCTCAACACATCCATCCATATGATCCACTGACAACCTAAACTCCTAATTATGGCCATATTCGTAACTCTTTTGATTGGTTCCACCTCCTCCCTTATTACATGGCCATTGTATCTCAGACGATCTTCCCTAGCCTTCTCCTTTACACTACATACTCGTATATCATTACAGAAACATTATATCTTGACTCTTCCTCCTTTCCAGTAGTGCTATTCCATCAAACCATCTCACCGCCCTCACGTCGAGTCCAAGTTTCTGCGTTATATAACAGCATGGGCCTAATAACTGTCTTACAAATCTTCATTTTGCGCCTTAGTGGTCTTTTCTAAAGCAACTACGTGCTTCGTTCAATCTCTGTCTCTCTGCTTTCTCAGTACTTCCTTCCTCTGTTGTTATTGATCCCAAGTACTTAAACTCATTGTCCTGTTTTCTGACTGTACCATCTTTCACTGTAATGTTTATTTCTGCATGTGCTTTTCTACTAGTATAATTAGCTCTTATCTTGCCAATGTTCACCTTCAATTCTTAACTTTCCAGTGATCTTTTCCATGTTAAAACCTTTTCGTGGACTTTTTCTTCCGTGTTTTCGATAATGACTACATCATCTGCAAACATCAATTCCCATGTTTCTCCGGGGTTCCTTAATTCAGATGTCAAAGTGTCTATAATGACGACCAACCTGCACAAGGAATGCCTCTGTCTCTCCAAATTTTTCTTTACAGTGATTTTTGGCGTCTCAGATATCATCCTCACTCATCTTACCAACTTCTCTAGTGTTTCACTCTTTTGTAAACACCGATAGACCAACCTCCTTGGTACCACGTCATGTACCTTTTCAAGATTCATAAAACACAAGTAAACTTTCCTATTTCCTTCTAGAATTTTTTTGGTTCATTATGGATGAAGAACGTCCTCATCCCTAATCTTTTTATAGCCATGGGGTTCTTAACCTTATTCCCTACATTCCTCCCATCATGAATTCTCAACCTTCATATTCTCCAAATTTCTACACTTCTAATGAAAAGTAAAGGTAATAAACTATTGAATGAATAAGTAAATAAAATATTGATGAAAAAGACACCTTTGCTTAATAAGAACTAAGTTTATTAAAAAATTGACAGTAATAATATTCTTAGTTGATGGAATTCTGTGGTATGCTTAATGCCTTAATTACAACACAACACTACAAGAGACTAGCCGTCACTAGCGGCACTAGCCTCACAGGAGATCTGAAATTAGTTATGAAACAGTATAATCAACCTCTGCATATATTATAACACATCAGTGGAAGACATAAATTGTTTATTTTTAATCACTTGAAGAATTCTTCTGTCAGAACAGTATGGTGGATGTTATATAAGTTCTGATTTATAACAATATTTTTAATGTATTATTTGTAACATTCTGCCATGGCCCCTATGAATTCCTGTCAAGGCCTCAGATTAAAAACCCTAGGCCTAGCCTGATTCATATTTTTTTTTTAACGGTGAATTATAGGTGTTTAGCAAACAAAATCTTTCCAGTGTGAGCAAAATTTATACTAATACATGCAATGATCTAAGAATCGAATCAAATATGAAAATTATTTAGAACTACTGAAAAGGCATTCATTATTTTTCAGCTTGTCTTGACGAATGACAAGCATATGGAAAATATTCATATCATTCGAAAGTAGAAATGCAAATAAATGATATTACACATAATTAGAAAATCATTCATTCTCACCCATAAAGTGTGTTTTTTTTTAAACCATTAATGCTTTAGAAAGTATATTAAACGTAAAACAAGACGCGATAAGCCTCCTAATACAAGCTTAATATTCCCCATCTACTAACTCCGATAACACCACATACAAGAATATTCGAAGACCAGCCAGTCTCCCCTGATTTGCGGAATATTAATGACGTCACGCATGGCTCATGGCAATGATTGGTTGGCTTTGTTTTCTTCCTCCCCGTGCTTCCCAATCTCATAAGATGGAAGTCTCTTGTACTGACATGAGATTAATCATACGATATCTCATTTCAATTAAGGGAAGGCGATATCATGCCCGGGAGAATGTCCGATATGAATTTTGGAACCCTCATCCTCCGAGGGAAAATTGGGTATTTTTACGTGAGCCCTGTATGCCCGCATGTGGCGTACGTATAAAAACATACACACTGCAAGACAACGGAAGAGATATGTTCAAAAAGTATTCTTGATAAAATATGTGAAAAATTGTTGAGTAATTCCACGGGGCGGTTGTAAAGGATTTCCCATAAAATATATCTTTAGTTTTTGTTTTTGTTTATTAAAATATATACATAAAATGTATATCGATATTCATAATCCAGATATATGTTCAAAAAAGGATTCTTTATAAGATATGGGAAAAATTATTAAATAATTCCACGGGGCGATTGTAAAGGATTTCCCATAAAATATAACTTTAGTTTTTTTATATTTTAAGATATACATAAATTTCTTATTGTTATTCATAACCCATATACTCTGGAACATCTATATAGAAAGTTAGATAGAAATGTTAGGTAATGACAGTTTTGGATATGTAAGGACGCACTGAATAACCTTCATACCATATGATTTTACGATATAAACGAAGAGAAAAATTTGGTGTCCGTTGGCCAGTTTGTTCACTGTCCATATCATGTTTAGAAAACCGAAGCCAGTAAATCTAAGGTCCTAAGTGCAGCTAAAATTAGTTTAATTAAAGAAGATTCTAATCAGTGTATAGTTGTATCAAAATAATAACGAAAGGATTAAAAATTGCAAACTTAAATTTCTACATAAGATACAGAAAAGATTTAATGAGGGATTTTGAGAGCCAAAGAAGAATAAATTTCGGGAAGACTTATGACAGTAGAGGAAAAGTTATTCTCTGACAACTGATTTATGAAACCAAATTCAATGGGAAATTTCGTAAGCTAAAGGGGATGAATATGTCTATCCTATAGGGACTTGGGAAGTTAATCCCTAATTAGAAAATAATTCCAATGGAGTATTCATTGTTATTTTCTGCTTGAAAAATCTGATATGGGAATTTTTTGAGGGAATTTGTTTGTTAATATAAAGTATTAACTTTTGTTACTCATGACATCCTTCAATGCGTAAGAATTAAAAGTATATGTGAAATTAATCATATGGATACGTTGATAACTCTACCTTAAAGATATGATAAACCTTGAATTTTTTCGCTAATATTGTAAATTGTTGTGGTGAATATTTCATGGCCAACAGTCCTTCATGTTCATTGGTGATAAGAAATAAAAGGACAAGGGAAAAGGTTAACATAGATTCCTTTTGAATCAGCAAAGAATAACGCTAAAACAGACCATTTCCGAGAGACGTTGCATGGAAGAAACTCCATTGGTAAGAACAAGATTGTACAAATAAAAATCAACTTAACAGTTCGAATCCGATTAGTAAAACGGTGAACGCATACTTACACACACACACACACACACACACACACACACACACACACACACACACACACACACACACACACACACACATATATATATATATATATATATATATATATATATATATATATATATATATATATATATATATATATATATATATATATATATGACACCAACATATACACTAAGAAATTGTGACTAAAAAGAAAATGTTCGTATTGAAAGGTCATTTGAGAAGAGGAATTCCTTTATGAATAAGTTCTGAGAAGAGGTGCAATTGTCGGCTGATTAATGGAGTACTTCCTACATTTGCGATTTACACACACACACACACACATATATATATATATATATATATATATATATATATATATATATATATATATATATATATATATATATATATATATATATATATGTATGTATATATGTGTACATTATATATATATATATATATATATATATATATATATATATATATATATATATATATATATATATATATATATATATATACGAATTCCTAAATCATATAAAAGAATAACCAGCATTCTGCGTTCGTCGCATAAAAAAAAAAAAAAAAAAAATCCCACCCATGAAATTCTTCACTTCCTGAAATATGAGATCAAGATTTAATGTAGGTGCCACAGAAAAGTGACATGTTGATGTTGACAACTTTCGTTATTTGGGTTTTAGAATTTTCATATTTGTGGAAGTGTACCAACTGCACTAGGGCGCACTGAAAAAGGAACTCGAGAATGCATTCGTAAACAATAAATAGTGAAGATTGTAAAGGACGTGTTTCTCCTTACTAATTCATTTTCAACTGGCTTTGCTCCCCGGTTTACTTTTCGATTGGAATACCACATAAAGGGCAAATTCCTGTGCTATAACGAGAGAGAGAGAGAGAGAGAGAGAGAGAGAGAGAGAGAGAGAGAGAGAGAGAGAGAGAGAGAGAGAGAGAGAGAGAGGACTATCAATATGTTTGATGTTGTTTACTTAAATATTTTTTACATGTTAACTGTTTTATAAAGTTACACACACAGACACACACACGCATATATATATGTATATATATATATATATATATATATAGATATATATATATATATATATATATATATATATATATATATATATATATATATATATATATATATATATGTATATATATATATATATATATATATATATATATATATATATATATATATATATATATATATATATATATATATCTATATATATACTCCCGCACAAAAATATTAATTTCAGTTCGGAGTTTGTGAGAAGACTCCTATAGAAATAAGAAGTAGTTTTCTCGTTTTCTATTTATCGTATGCAGGTCAATATTAAATTTCCAATCTTATAAGTTTGCGTGATAGAAAAATTGAACTGAAAGGAATCTAAAATATCGTATAAAGAAAAGAGTAAGTAATAGATCAGACTTAGTTGTGTTTGAAGATAACTTTTATATTTTCCTTTCCTTAAAAAATTAATGTCAGTTTTAAAAATAATTTTGGAGGATGAACAAGAATTGGGATACTTAAACCATCTCGTTCTTCATCTCGTTCTTCTGACCATGCAAAAAATAAATCTTCTGACCATGGAAAAAAGATCTTCTGACCATGCAAAAAAAAAAAAAAAAAGTCCCACGAAAGTCAAAAGTCAGGGACAAAAAAGAGGGAAGAAACTTTAAGGGAAGTTTCAAGAGTGTGTAAGACAGAGCGAATCCTGTTGGAGAAAATTGAATAGGAAAAGAAAGGATCTTTCAAGTTACTATGGTCATTGGGAAATGTAATTTCCCATTCTAAGAGACTTACATAAATGTTTTCTCTTGACTGAGCAGATATGGACACCAGCACAAGAAAAACACCCCGACAGCATTCCGCAGCGGTATTGAACCACTTGAAAATCAGACTGGTAATTTTGCGTTCAAATTAAATCTTCTTGAGTGCATTGTTACAAACTTGCTTGCTGACTTCCCATTTGATATTATCCTCCATCTCTCATGCTCAAACATCAACTAAGAATGAGGGCAAAATTTCTCGGCTAAAACAAATTAGAAAATATTCAAGAACCATTCTATAATGGATAAAAGATCCAAACTCACTCTCTCTCTCTCTCTCTCTCTCTCTCTCTCTCTCTCTCTCTCTCTCTCTCTCTCTCTCTCTCTCCTTCGAACTGCTTACTCCTTTTTTGTATCTTCTTTTAAAAGGTTTTCCCTTCAGAAGAATCAACGCCATTACCCAATTTGCCATATATCTTTCTTCCTCTGCATTGACCTCACCGACGGACCGAGTCGTTTTCTTTCAATCTGGAGAGTAAAAGTAATGTGACAATTACGGTGTAATACAGACTGTTCGAGTTAAAAGCCATTTTAAAAGTTCCTATTGATAGGCTTAAGACCAAATATATTTTTTATTTAATTCGCAAGTTTGATAAAATCATACTGGTAATGACGTATTTTACACAAAATATAAGGATTTAGAGTTGATTTTGTCACTGTTACTATTTTGTTTATAATTCAGATTGATTTGGAATGACTCAAAAAGATATAGTTTTCATTTAATAATCCTAGTTCATCTGACACAAATTAATCGAACAATGATGATACGATTTGCCATGGAACTAGTTATTAAAACACTATTCATTGATGGGATTCTTAACTGGAACAGTGAAATATCCTACAGAATATAGATATTCCTACATTCAGCAATGAATTACTATGAACCCTAAAAGATTCAGTCACATAATAATCATTTCAATAGACGAACGAGTAACGAGTATACAGTCTGTTTTGATAAACGAGATCAAGAAAAATTTTTGAGAGAGAGAGAGAGAGAGAGAGAGAGAGAGAGAGAGAGAGAGAGAGAGAGAGAGAGAGAGAGAGAGAGAGAGAGAATAAATCAAAACCGAGAAAAAAAATTATATGGTAAAAGTAAACCCTCGAAAAGTTTGGAACTGCAATTGTGAAAAGAAATGAAAACTTCTTTTGAGGAACTCTGAGGGGAGTGCTAACTTCCTAATCTTTAGTCATAAAAAAAATATCCTAACAAAAACATTCCGCGCAGCTCTCAGCATTGAATCATATGTCAAAATTGTAAAGATATTCATGGCAGCGCTCAGGGATGATTCGGTTATAGACCTCATATAAAAGTTCAAACATTGCATGGCAACAATAAAAGAGCATTTTCATAGGGAAAAGGCTGAGAGAGAGAGAGAGAGAGAGAGAGAGAGAGAGAGAGAGAGAGAGAGAGAGAGAGAGAGAGAGAACCATCTGTGTATTTTACTGTTATTCGAGTTTCAGAAACAGAGAGAGAGAGAGAGAGAGAGAGAGAGAGAGAGAGAGAGAGAGAGAGAGAGAGAGAGAGAGAAAAGGACCATCTGTGTATTTTACTGGTATTAGAGTTTCAGAAACCCACCCAACAATGAACAGTCCTGTCACAACAAGAGCCACGTAGATCAAACAGTTTATTCTAAATATTTGCATCGAGGAACCAAAGAACATTTTCTTTTACTACAGTTTTTGGATATCTGCATTTCATATAGACTACAACAACGGAAGCTCCAAGAAAATATCAGCTACCTGCATACTTAAACTTTAAAATATTCTTCTCTTACTCTAAAGACATTCATAATGTCATGCAGTCCTTCTGTTAGTACAAAAAAAATAATAAACTATTTTGGATACGAGAGGCAAAATTCATCTCATGTCCACACGGAGATTTATTCGGATATATCTTAAAAACATGATATCGCCTATACGGAGAACTTCACCAATGACGTTAGAGAATGGACATAATATTTCAAATCTTTCCTTCGATATGACAGTAATGGAAAGAATTTTCCACAAATCTACAGATAAAGAGGTGCGAAATTGCTGATTAAAAGACTCGAGGTTTCCGTGATATTACCAAATAAACGCAATCTTTTTATTATGAGAATTGAATTAAAGAATTTCCCCCACACACAACCATCATTTATATTCTAGATAAGACTTTAGAATGTTATCAGATTAAAGCAAAACTATTTTGCTTTCTTAATAAGAACATATGATGGAGCATTGGCGCAAGCAATTTCAAAACAAACTGCTGGCAGTGTAAGCCACTTTTAAGATAACACGGTCTAATGAGAGAAAAATAAAGTAATATGTACACTCTTAAATTCAGTAGGAATAGAGGTTATATGGTTAAACGAAAAAGCTGGTCCCACAAGGGACTCTATAGGCAGAAACTAACAAACGAAAGACCTCATATTTCCTTTGGCAAAGACGCCTATACTGCATGATAATCTTGGCAGCGAAAACGTTAGGGGTTCGGGAAGGGGAAGATGTGATCAAAGCATAACAATGTTCCCGGAAAAGTAAACTTAGCTGGCAATAGGTAGGATAAAGATGGTTCAGGTCTCATATATCCTAAAGCTTCAACGAAAACTTACGATTACGTAATCGTTCTGAAACTGTGCGCTATAAAGAAATGAAATATGAGAACTTATTTAAGAATGAATAAGCACGTGTTCACATTAAATTACCATGACCATTTATTTTTGCTACAGATGGGGCTTAGAATAGGAATCTTTATAAAATGCGTCCCAAATTCCACCTCAACAGAGAATGTATGTGGCAATGCAAGTCTGATAGATAACCAATAAGAGTAGAAATGTGTTCGTATATTGTTTTTCCTCAAACGTTTATCAACGCACATTTAACCAAACTCCTAACAATAGATAAGAGCCAAGTACATCTGATTTCCTTTCTCTTACTTTCAGTAAAAGAAAGGATTTGATGAAAATCTAAATGGAATAAAAGATGACTAAATACTATAAGAATTTGTTAATAAGTTTACTATTAATAATGTTGTTAACTGTATGAGCTAAACAACCGAACGTCCTATTATACGATGCTAAAGTCACTCGTTCTGATCAGTTAATGCCACTGTGAGAGAAGACAGATATTAAAACTGAAAGGATGGAACGCCTAGTTATCAACAATGCTATCATTTAAATTAACAGAACTAGCAACAAGGAAATTAAACAACGTCATGAGTCCAGTACAATTCCAATTCCAATTCCACCTATTTAGGGGCAACTAATATATTTCTGCACCGTTAATCAATTGTCAATT
>NC_090731.1:131915184-131925184 GCF_036898095.1 Palaemon carinicauda
CCAGCTCGGCGGAGTTATGTGACTTATGACTGAACCTTCCTTTGTATTTCCTGAGCTTCAGAGGGGAACAATTCTAAGTTATACCAGTCCTTTGTAATTATCGTCGGTATGCAAGTTTCAGCAAATGATGTCAAAACTTAAAGATCCCACTGTATTTTCGATAATGACCATTTTGACCTACTCCAAAAGGTAATGGTGCTTAAAAGTTACTTTTTGGTTAGAGGCCAATATATGGACCAAGCTGGGTTTGCAACAGATTATTGATTGAAGATCATTATAGCTTTCCCTTTTCTTGTTAGCGATGAAAACCTTCAATTATTAATGCAAAATTTGTATATAATGTGTTACGAACATGTCTAACAGGGCAGCATTGAGCACGACAGTTTCACATTTACTGTAGTGAACGAGTATAATTGATATGTTTATATGGTAGCAATTAATAAGCCGAAGGATAGATAAATACTATCTATAGGTAAAAAAAAAAGAACGTGATTCGATAAACGATTTAGTGTCAACATGCAATGTTTGAAGAAAGGACAACAGAACGACAGAAAAACGTTAAGCTTAAAGGTATACAAATCTTATGCACATATACTTGTTTGCAATGAGATAATGAATATCCCACCTCACGTAATTAAGAATAAATCCTTCAATCTCAAATAACCACTAAATCACAAAAGCATAATGCATACTGGACACGTCACATCCTAATGCAGGTATATGATTCCCGTCTAGTGTCAGACTTTTATTTACGGGGATGGACGTAAAGTAAGTTCTCTGTTCTGTCGACTGTCTTGTGATCAGTCTATCTGAATCCTTAGCTGATAGAGTCTTTCACATATGTCCTTTCTCCCCGTAAGAGGTAGAGTTACTGCTCTTGGAGATAATAAAGGTTCTTTGTCGAGTCTCATCGACGCCAGATGTAATGATCTCTGTCTATTACTTATGCTTCGTTCTCTTTGCTCTTGTCTCATTAAGTTGTAGAATTACCTATAACTTCACCTGGTTCCACCTTCCAGTCTCGTTATAGAGAATTTCCCTCAAGGGAAAGCTACGAAAGTCGTACAATAAGACTCAGTCGTCTTGTTTTACTAATTCATGAGAATAAGGATAATCCTTGCTTTTCCGCTCAGTTTACTGGTTCCCTTCCTGCCGTGTCATATCAGCTCCTTCCCATATCAAAATAGTCTTCCCTTTCAAAGATTACGTACATAAAATGTAAATAAATAAATAAAAAAAACCGCCAGATATTAGATTTTTCCTCAAAATATTTGTGCGTCCTTAATCTAAATAATACGACATACTTTTACAATTATATTTCGGCTTGCACATGTACAGGTCTCAAATATCACTGGATCTGTAACGTTAAAATGAATGTGACAATTTGAAAAGGCATGCTGAAATAGAGGCATTTGGAAAGTGATTACGTACACAGCTCATATGCGGTTTTTCGAAATCCATCATGTATCCATGGGAATTTCAATTGGAGAGTTAGTAATTCCAAACATTTTGCAAAAAGTCTGTTATAAATTTCTTCCATCTTGTCCGGGAGGTACACAGAAGTTCCGTATCTGAATATGTTAAGTAAATAACTGGAAGTATGTTTAAGGCCCAGTCTTAAGAGTTCAAACACCAGCTATGTGTTGCGTGCATCAAATCATCAAGTTCCAAAATGTTAGTAAAAATTGGAAATCTACTTTCATCCATTCCACCGTTATCAAATTGTAAAAAGGCTTCACTTTTGTCCAATAACCTAAACTTGTCGGGAATTATAAATCCAATCCTACGTACGGGAAGCTGGGTTGGGGGTGGGGTGGGGTAACTACTTAATTTATTTTATACCATTTTCAGATGCTTCGACTTGAGCATGAGACTGAAGGTAGTTGAGCCCAATCATTTTCACTTAATGATGTTCTACTTGGCGCAATAAGTAAATGCGATGATTCTTGACAGAAAGTGCGGTAGTCCTTCCAATGAGCTAAGGCTTCACAAATTCTTGGTTTTATTTCACATGAACTGCGATGATGTTCAGTAATAATAGGTAGTAGGTTAGTCAGGGCACCAGCCACCCATTGAGATACTATTGCTAGAGAGTTATTGGGTCCTTAGACTGGCCAGGTAGTACTACATTGGACTCCTCTCTGGTTACGGCTAATTTTTTCTGTCTACAGATACACCGAATAGTCTAGCATATTCTTTACACATTATCCTCTTTCCTCATACATCTAACAAGACAAAGATAACCAGAAAACTCTTCTCCACTCAAGGGGTTAACTACTGCACTGTAATTGTTCAGTCGCTACCTTCCACTTGGTAAGGGTACAAGAGACTCTTTAGCTATGGTAAGGAGCACTTCTAGGAAAAGGACAATCCAACATAAATCTATTGTTCTCTAGTCTTATGTAGTGCCATAACCTCTGTACCATGGTTTTCCACTGTCCTGAGTCAGAGTTCTCTGGCTTGAGGGCATACTTGAGCACACTATTCTATGTTTCCTTATTTCCTTTCTTCATTCGGCTATTTTCCATGTTGGAATCCTTGGGTTTATAGCGTCCTGCTTTCCAAACTAGGGTTATAGCTTAGCTAATAATAATAATAATAATAATAATAATAATAATATGATGATGATGATGATGATGATGATGATGATGATGATGATGATGATGATGATGATGATAAGATTCAACACCTTGTAATCATTTTCTTCTGTTGAAGTATGCAGGCGTGCTTTGCAGCTCTCCCGATCACACCTCCAATAAAAAATCTTTATTCATCGGGTTTTGTTCTATGCGGTCTTCGTGAATGTAATTTTAAGTCGTCTGCGAGTTTCTTTCCTCCACGGGTACTTTGAGTCGTTCGATGTACGGTTAAAGACTGGCTGGTTATAAAGACTTTTTTTTTCTAGAAAATTTCAGATTCTAAATAAGGAAATGCCTTTATAAATACCAGGCGCCTATAAAAATCTGAGGTGGCAGACGGAAATAGGCCTATCTCTTGGAAGTTTGTTTGGTAAGTAAACGGTCTATTGGCTTATTTACCCGAATAAGTATGGTCAGTCGGGGATCAAACTACCGGGAATCAACAATACTTGGAACCAAATAACCGGAATAAAAAACCGGGAATCAACATACCGGTTACTATATAGATATACAGTATATATCGTTATATCTATATCTATCTGTTTACACACATTTTTATATATATATATATATATATATATATATATATATATATATATATATATATATATATATATATATATATAATATTTATCGTCATATCTATATCTTTATGTATACACACACAATATATATATATATATATATATATATATATATATATATATATATATACATATATATACATATATACATATATATATATACATATATATACATATATACATATATATATATACATATATATACATATACATATATATACATATACATATATATACATATACATATATATATATATATATATATATATATATATATATATATATATATATATATTAGTATACATCGATTCAGTACACTTTCATATGAATTAACATTCTCAACTCGATATAGACCTCATATAGACAAGACGTGTAACATCTTTATCTAACCATGCGGCGAATCTTTGTCTAGACTCTAAGAGACTCTAAACCACGTGGACGATGTAGTGCCGCACTATCGATCCAGTGCCAGCTTGTTATGCCACATGCTTCGAGTATTACGGTTACCGGGAAATAGTTTGCCTAATGCGATACGATGGGATCAAATTGTTCTTGGAAAGAATCGTGTTTACGGTCATTCTAAGAAAGGGTTTATTAGGTGATGTTGCCACTAATTGGGTAGTAGATAGAGCGAGCGAGTTTTATTTTCATTATTTTTTCCTATAATGACAAAGGAGTTTAATTCTGAGTGAGAGATTTATTCCGAAATGATACTTGCCATAAAGGAGAGAGAGAGAGAGAGAGAGAGAGAGAGAGAGAGAGAGAGAGAGAGAGAGAGAGAGAGAGAGAGAGAGAGAGAGAGAGAGAGAGAGATTGGTGTAACGCATTCTTGTTTGAAAAAACATCCATGCTTGGTTTCCTTCCTTGTAGTTACTTGAAGGGAACTTTTTCTGTTTTCCCCCATTTTCTTAACAAAAATTATTCACTTAGAATGATCCTTGACATTATATTTATCATTTACGCCTATATGTCTTAAATGCTAAATCAGAATCAAACATTTCTTCTAATATGCCTATTGAAGGCCTACAAACTTAGGTCAGATTAGTTAAATAAATTTCTTTTTTTCGAAACTATTTTAATTTTTACTTATTATCACTTATTATTAATGTTATTTGATGCTAGATGTTTAATTTTGATATTTTGCTTAAAACCATTTTGGTCCGCTACTCACGTTTAGCGATTCCTTGGAAAAGTAAATCGGCTCCAAATATCAAAATACCAGTTGCCAATATCCCCTCAGACTTGATTAACTTAAGAGTATTTTCGTATAACGAATGGCTGTCTTATGATGCAGCTACACCGGTCTATTCTATGACTTCATCAGTCTCCTAATGAAAGGCATAAGATAGCTCACAACATGATTTCTAATTTCCGCTCGTTTTATCTAGATTACATATAAAATCTATTATTTTATATTTAAAATTTCTATGTTCCTCAACATGCACCCTTTTTCCTTTTAATGGCCCCACTGTTGTTCCCCAAGTTAGCCCATTTTACTCGAGAAGATATGAAATAGCAGTCCGTAATTCCTCATTGATACTTTTCATATTCTGTATATATGACCACCTTTGGGAATATTTCCATTCGAAAAAGAAACAGTGACAGAGTGACGTATCTAAGAACCCTGCATCTGTCTTCACACCTCAGGGGCAATTGATGCAGAAGCTTATAAGTTTTAATGTAAGATGTAAAAATAAACACTTACTAATATCTTAGTAAACTGCCGATAAAAAATAAGAAATTCACTCACACTCCTTCCACACCAATGATACATCTTTAGGGTAGCAATGTTTTATTGACAGGAAGTGAAATGGATTCCCTCGTGTGCTGTGGATAATGTAAATGTGTCAGATTCATTTGTTTTTAAGGAAAACTTTCTTCTTCAATTTCTTGTGAAATCTTATTTCGCAATTTAAACTGACTTTTTTTTTCGTTTTTTCTACTCAATAACTACACCAGAGTGTTCGAGCTAAAGAAGCAAATTATGCAGATGAGGAGTATCCCATGTAACTTATTATACTAATATTAAAGACGATCTGATGCTGAATTTATCATTTACTTTGTACCTGCATTCAGATATATGTTGCTTGAATAAAGAAATATTTTTTTTAATAGGCAGATTTTTTACCCGAATGGTTCCATTTCAATTCCATATGAAAAGAGGAATTTCGGCAACGATTTTATAATCAAATCAAGTAAGGGGGATTTTGCGAAGGAAAAAAGAAGACATTTGTATAACTTATTTTTGTAATACGTTTTGAATATCATAGATATTAAAGATTCCTTTCGCTAAAGAAAAAAATCGTAATACGACAATAACACTCTTTCCTATCTTGTGCATTTTATTTTCCCACCCTAATGCACTAATGACTTATGAGAAATGTTGGAGTATTTCTATTGCCAGAAAGTATGTTAAATTTCTGGGAGCATCTGAGCATTCATGAGATGGCTTTGAAACCTTATGACACTTGGGAAGAAGAAATCATCTCTGGGATAGAATAAACATAAAAAAAAAAAACAGACCAGGAGAATACACTGAGAATAGTTGCGAAAGATAGACATCGCGAGTTACAAAACGTCCATTAACACCCAAATTTGCAAATTCTGGACAACAGGAATGACGTCATACAGAAAAAAATAGGGTGCCACTGGGAAAAGGTTTCGTGCAACAGAAAAAGAGAAAAAAAAAATAATATACGTTTTAGGGTTAAGGTCATCTAAAAATATAAGAATGAAACTTTTAACAAAGAAGGGATGCAATCAGGAAAATACACAAGCTGAAGAGCCAATGAATAAAGAAAAGCTTTGGCGAAGCGGAAATGGATAAAGGGTTAAATTTGAAAGTAAAAAAGAGAAAGAGAGAGAGAGAGAGAGAGAGAGAGAGAGAGAGAGAGAGAGAGAGAGAGAGAGAGAGAGAGAGAGAGAGAGGGGGAAGGATTTTGCTAACGATTAAAGAACTGAAAAAGATATATTTGAAAGGTATGAATGATATGAATTGCTTTTGAGGTTAAGATCTTCATACAATTCAAAATGATAATTTTGTAATCCTTTTTTCTAGATTTCAGAGACAACGATGGTGATGAATTTTTAGTTAAAAATGATTAGCAGTGTCAAAGGCAATGTTTGTGATGTTTTTGACATTGTCACAGTTGAATTGAATAAGCAATATTTCACTATCTTCAAATTTTGAAGAAACTTGACATTATGTAACTTTAGGGTTAGTGATTTTCACCTTAACTATTTCCTGAGGTCACTGGCCGATCGAGAGATCACCACTATGAAGATACCTTTATGGGATTTAGTGAAAATTTTTGAGTGTACACTTTGTGTTTGCCATAATTTAATAGGTCAAACGTTAAATCTAAATGACCAAATTTAATTTTTTTTTCTGATTTTCATGAAACTAGGTGTATAATTACCCTGGAAGCTGGTGGTCTATATATCTTCAAATTTTACCTATTTTTCAAGATAATACGATTGTTTAAAAGTCCTTTCTGATTTTAAGAAAGTCTGGTAACTGTGGGGCTTTTGATTAATTTCCTCAAACTTATTTATTTGGCTAAATTAAAGTTTCCTTTTAATTTAATTAGATGAACTTTGAGAAGTATCTGAGGGATATTCATTATTTTCCCCCATTACCAAGACACATCTTATAAAATCTGCTGTAAAGTTATCGGTCAATATTTCGGTTTATTTTCTTGTAGATTTCTGGGACTGTGATAAAATAGTATTATGATTACCAGTAAGTTCCAACGGTGAAAAGATATCATTTGGAGAATGGGAAAAGATTCTTTAAGCATTTTCCGATTAACTTCTCGAAAACCGCAGTTATTACTGTTTATATATGTTTAGCCAGAAATATATTCTGAAATGTAGGATTTCTAAATGGTGTTAAGCATAATTTGCTACTATCATTTTTAGTGCAACTGCCTCATTTGATGTAAATATCCAAATCTAGTATATGTTCGCCTGAACAGACATTAGAATTATTTGTTAGATTTTCACCTAGACGAAGTCCAACTTATATCTCTCTTTTTAGGCATTCCACGCACTGGTGACTGATTAAATTCACGTGAAAGCAATTGAAGGGCAAGTGGCTGTTCATAAACAAATGATAGATACAATTTGTTGCTAGTTGACTAAATGCAAAATGAAAAACACCAACATAAATGGAACTGCACTGAATAAATGGAACTGCACGGAACATTCTTAATGTAAACAGAAATTAAGAAAATGGCAACTATAATACTTAATCAGCATGATAAACGCGAACTGAAATGAACGAAAATTTATACACATATATTCATATATACATACAATATATATACACACACACACATATATATATATATATATATATATATATATATATATATAAAACATTATATATATATATATATATATATATATATATATATATATTTATAACATGTTATATATACATATACATAAATATATATATATATATATATATATATATATATATATACATATATACATATACACACACATATATATATGTATATATATATATATATATATATATATATATATATATGTACACATACACACACATATATATATACATATATATATACATATATATATACATATATATATATATATATATATATACACACACATATATATATATATATATATATATATATATATATACATATATATATATATGTACACATACACACACACACATATATATATATATATATATATATATATATATATATATATATACAGTATATATATATATATATATATATATATATATATATATATATACAGTATATATATACAGTATATATATACATATATATATATATATATATATATATATATATATATATATATATATATATATAGATATATATATATATATATATATATAGATATATATATATATATATATATATATATATATATATATATATATATATATATATATATATATATATACTCCTTTACCTAGAATTAGGCAAATCCTATTTTGATGACCTTCATTTGAGCCTAAAATCATTTGAATGCGGGCTCATAAGATAAAATATCACGCTAATTAATCATCAAGACAGCACATTCTCTTTAAAATAGAGCAGCTTAGTTTCAGATTTACAATCTCTCTCTCTCTCTCTCTCTCTCTCTCTCTCTCTCTCTCTCTCTCTCTCTCTCGAGGAGAAAACTATAATATCTCCCATAACTTCAATATCTATTTAACTATAATTCAATTTCTCTATTTTTTCATTACACTATAGAATGTTTTGGTGGGTTTCATCTTTTTTATTAAACACTATGAAAGAGGTGGGTTTGGAAGTAAATTTATCAATGGAGTATAAGCAAAGGGATCAGGCGCACACCTTGATAGAAAGGTGCACTTTATTATCATATCTAAGAGACTCTTAAAGAGCAATTAGTGGCTTGTTTAGTTTTAAAACTCCATAGCATATAATCACTTTATCAAACCTAAATTAGTAAACTATGTCATGAATAACAGGAATGTCACTCATTTTAATAGGGTGGAAGACGAGCGTTCAGCCTCACATTTATGGAAAATAACATTATATGGGGTAAATGTAACCTTTGGACATTTCTAAAATCCAGTTTAGAGTATTGTAAGTCTCTGGCTTATCCGGGTTTTTACTTTTGTAATTCACTCGTGGCAAAGGCTAAGTCATACCGGTGTTCCACAATGTCAATCTAACATACACATATGATCAGCTCTCAAGCTGAAACTAGGGAAAACCAGGCAATTGCTGCTCTGGAGTCAGCCGATAGACCTACGAGTGTCTGGTTCAAAGGTTGTGTTTATCAGTGCAAATATTAATCTGGGTGCACAGCTCAAGCTTTGTAACCCAACATTTCGACAATTCCACTAGGCTACCACACCCCAATCAGCAAGGCAGCGTAATCAAGAAATCCTTATTATGGCTTTACATTCAATTTCAAAATCAGGTTAAAAGTTTACAGGTTGCTGTTGTTTTTTCCCCTCAAACGTGTTAAAGATTAACCAATTTTGAAAGCAGACATGTATAGCTACAGTGAATGGGGCCTGAAAACCGAATTTTTTGAAAATTATTTATTTTATAATCAAATAAACAGTAATCTCAAACGTCTGTAAGAAAACTGTGGATCGAACAAATAATTAGAGAAAATTGAATTATTATATAAGAGTAAGTGTAATGCAGTATTCCTCCGTCGGACTCATGCCTTAAGACAAGAGGGACATAATATTCATAGATAATTATTTGATAACAAGAATCAAAATTCATCAATATTCAAGGCTCTCCAAATGCGTCAAGAAAGCATACAGTGTGAGTGTACTTAAAAACAGGAATTTTGAAAACCTAAGATACATATATAGACAGGCCCACACACACAAACACACACAATTTTGCGTTTTTTCCCTAACAGAGATGGCTCAGCGAATAAAAAAACACTATAGTCACTGTTACATTCATACCTTGATCACTGGATCTTGGATGAAAAAACTTCCACAACATTAACCATTGAAGGGTCTCCAACATTGCATTGAACACCCAATAAACATTTCACAGTTTATCTCTATTTTCCACATGCTCTTATTTTTCTTAGATATTTTATCCATTTCTTTCTAGAGACTTTCACTTCATCTATTTAGAGGTGAAAAAAAGTCTTTCCCACCTCTTCCAAATAAAACCTTTCCATTTATCTAATATTTTCATAAAAATATTTTCCAATCTTTGTATAAGACATTGACATCTTAAATTACTCTGAGGCATCCTACAG
>NC_090731.1:131937684-131942684 GCF_036898095.1 Palaemon carinicauda
AGGAAGATCAATATTCTCATTACTCTGCTTACTGTCAAATACATCAGTCAAAAGGATTGTGCTATGAAGTCAAAATTAAAGATGTTGGACAGCAAGATGGATGAAAGGTTTGCAGGAACTGGGGTATAGCAGAGGGCTGATAAGTGAGCGCAGCTAGGGACTGAAGAGATGCTGCAAAGCCCATCAAGTAATACCTACAGTACAGTGCACTGTGCGAAGCAGACTGATAGAACTTACCCCCTACATGGGTGAACTTTAGTTTCACCCTCGCATACGAAAACAACCTCTCTCAGACATGTTCAGATTCTTAGCTTAACACGTGTACATGTTTCCTCGCGAGTGTATGCGTGTTTGCGGTTTCGTGAAAATATGCTTATATTTATGCAATAGTATGTAATAAAGCATTGCAATAAATGATTGACATTCATCTCTTAGACAATTCGTGAATCAAGCCAATAGGCAACAACTGTCCAGATGTGAAAAACTAGAAAAGGAGATAATAAAATACAAAATTCGGAAATGTATAAAAAAATATGAAAGCAAATGGCATGACCGAGCTGTTGGTGTTACAGCTTTTTCTAAAGTCTCTTAAATATAGATACACATTCACATATGTCAGTACACATGCAACAAGAATATACTATCTGCCAGGGGGTTTTTGTTGGTAGTACTCTATGCCTATTCTATTGTTCTATTAACTCCAGAATGAATGAATGATTTGAAGTTCTCCGGCATCCGGACATTGAAGGTCATTGACGCCGATTGACTCCAGACTGTCTGAATATCTTATTATTACTAAATTCACGTTTTTACTATATCCTTGATGTAATCTGATAACACAAAAGTTAAAACCTATAATTTAGTCACCATGAAAACGGGAAAATATAGTATAGAGTATATAATTGAATTTACCACTTGAACATTACACTCACGCACACAGTTAAAGTCCTCGACTTACAAGTCATGGAAACGATGACTTGAGAATTAATATATTTTTTTTCAACTTTAATCATTCTAAAATATATGAATAGGTGGGATTTGAGGAACTTTGCTCGGCACTGGACAGAGGTCATTCTGTGCCAGTAATCAAACACAGAAAAATAATGAATGTTTTTTAAATGATAATAAAACATCCATGCATAAAACAACTAAGTATCATTCCCATACGTTCTATGTACATCTAGCTAAAATACATCTGCAAATATATTTATTATGTTTTGTATCTATTTTAAGAATTTTACAATCTATTTATTGCTTCAGTATCAAATTAGGAGTTTTATTTAGCTGTCATTATTCGTATGTACCACCTTTCTTCCAGTTCCCCATTGTAGCTTTTCACCGAGCAACAAAGACGAGCACCAGCGCTCCTGTAAAGGCGAACTGGCGTCACTATGTATTTCAAAGAACATGACTGAACAATTTCTTCAGAATTATTCTCCGCAAACTAAGAATAGTCCAGTGGAAAAGGAGAAGATGCTCCACAATGGTGCAACATTTCAATCAAATGTAATAAAAGTTGTACTCGACTCCGATCAATTTTCCTGTTGAAGTAAAGGTTGAGGTAGCTAATTGGAAACGGCCCTGCCTAGCGATATGTTGGACGGGGGATCGACTCCCGGTTAAACTCCATAATATCTTGCAGTGTCTGCAAAGGATGGGGGCTAATGAAATGGATTTGGGGGTAGAATATAGGTATTCCTGCTGAGTTATCACCAGCCATTGTCTGGCCCCCTCTGGTCCTAACTTGATTGGAGAAGGTCTTGAGCACTGATGATATGTTTATATGGTTAATCTCTAGGGCAATGTCTTGTCTCTAAGGCATTTTCACTTTCCTTTACCTCTGCCATTCATGAGTGAATTTAAACCTTTAAATACGGGTGGATATCGAATGTGAATTAGTGGGGTAGTACCATCTGCTCATCTTTGACCATTTGAGGTTTATCATCTTGAAGCCCAGAGTTAAGCCCAGAAGATCTTCTTCAGAGGCCATCGATTGTCACAATGATACGATGAAGTCAACCAGGTGAAAAGTTTGTTTCAATGTTAAGCGAACACTTTCTGGCAGCTTAAACTTAATATAATTTTCAAATATTACGGATAAAAAAAAATAAACAATGCACGTTTATGGATAAACAGAAGGCATCAATGTACATATTCTTTTAAACACGAGGCAGGAATTTTGTCTTTGATAAAAATATAACCATTAGTAGGACAAATAAGTTTGTATGAAATCTAGTTATGTTAAATAAATGAATCAATTCATGATTAAGAAAGACAAAGTACTATAAAAATAAATCATATTACCTGACGCTCGACACACACACACTGGCTTTCTTTCTCGATCACTTGTCACTTAACAGTGATCTGAATCTTTTTTTAGCTTCTCTGATAGTTTCTTGATGCCCATATTGCCTCTTCAATGTCATGCCAATGATACCACGGTATGTTGTTTCAATTGCACAACTTGCCCTCTTCAGTCAACTCATAAAACGTCAGAGGCTATTACCCAAATTCCTCTGGCAGTGTTGCCATCTACCTGTCCGTCATATTTTTGGACCGTTCATCTTCATTCTGTTGGATAAAAATTGTCAGAAGAAGAAAGTGTGCGTCACTGGATTTCCTAGTTATCGTCTGATGGGCATCTTTGCCAACAACAACAACACTTAAAGTGACAGAAGTGTTTGTTGTGTCGTTTGAGGCCATTAGGAATACTTTCTCTTTCGGTCAAGTTGGTTTGGTTTTGGCAAAATTCGTCATTTGATAAAGAAGTTTAGCATATCCATAAACACACCAACAGGATATTTTTTTTTTTTTTTTTTTTTGTATCAAAATGTACATTCTCAGTTATCAGAGTAGATCATTGATTATCGTAGCTACTAAGTCAGACAAGGCTGATATATCAGCAAATTACTTTCATATGATAGTCTTCATTTTTACTAAACTTATTGTTCTGATAAACAGTTTTCATTGCCCAAGGCATACCTCTGTGCAGTCTTGGCAACGTATCGAGCAACTGCTTTTGACCCAGTTGCTTGTTTAATATTCATTGACATCCTAATGTAAAGAAAAATTCCTGGCATCTAATGAGAGAAAAATAGGGAAAAATACTCTCTTCTTGATAAAGTTCATGACTAAAAATCCTAGAAAAAAAAAAAAAAAAAAAAAAAAAAAAAAAAAAAAAAAAAAAAAAAAAAAAAAACATATGAATTAAACATTAGACTCCACTATTCTTCGAGCCCAGGTCTGTTGCTAATAAAATAGATGCAAAGATATGAATTAATGGAACTCTTGCGTTCGTCGGAATTAACCAAACGACTGGTCATTGTCACCTTTTAATAACCAATCCTTCGCGTAAATAGTTAACAGGACCAAAATAGAGATTCCGGCAAAACTGAAACCACGAAAAATGAAAACTCTTGTGTTAGTCAGAAATAACCAAACGACGGATCATTGTGACTTTTTAATAATCGATTTTTCCCATAAATAAATCACAGGATCAAAGATTCTATTCCGGCAAAACTGAAACCACGAAAAATGAAAACTCTTATGTTAGTCAGAATTAACCAAACGACGGATCATTGTGACTTTTTGATAATCGATTCTTCCCATAAATAAATCACAGGATCAAAAGAGAGATTCCGGCAAAACTGAAACCACGAGAGTGGAGAGAGGGCTTGAGCTTGGGCACTGATCATATGGTCAGTCTCTAGGGCATTGTCTTCCCTGATAGAGGAATGTCACTGTCCCTTGCCTCTGCCATTCATGAGCGGTCTTTAAACCTTGAAATGACAGCATTTTATGTCCGATAGTTCCCCTTTTGTTAATTCAAAGATCAATCTCCAATCTATAGAGATATGTACTCCCTTGAAAAATTTTCCATCGATGTACGAATACGACCTAAATCTTTAACATAACGTCATATGATCCTTCATTAGATTCGCGCCTAAAAATCATGCAAAAAACCGGAGAAACTTCATATGAAGTAAAGAAGAGATGGAGGTTACTTCGGATGCCTATAAATATCCACCCAAGGCTTCGCTTGTTGATGTTACTCCTTGACGCTTCGGCTTCTCTCCGTCTGCCAAATGTCTCTGTGACGCAATAGGTGTCAAAGATGTTATCCTTACTTATCCTGTTATACGAAAACATCTTTCCTTATGTGTCTTTGATCTCGCCTGCGATGCTCTTCATAACAAAATCGGCAGATTGCAATATTCTAGCATCTACTATTCATCTTTTTAAAGCAATAAAAACATAAAACATTTCGAGAGAAGACTATCGTTTCAATAAGAATTAAAATTAACAATCTACTATGTTATACATACATGAATACATTTCCTGTGTTCTACAATAGATGAGGACACCCCAACAAACACTACTTGTACTGACGATTTTCTTTATTCACTTCTAGAAATAATATAATTCTTAAATTGTTTGTATATTCTCAACGGTCCCTTAACTTTATCATATTTTAGTTGTCATAACTTTTATTCTTAGAACTCTTCTACTAATTTCATCTTTAGTTAATCCATCTCATTCTAATCTCAATTTGCTCTTAATTTTTTTTTCTATGAACGAAGAATATTCTTCAGACAATATTCTAGACCTTAAATCTTGGCATCCTGTTCTTTAAGTTGCATGTTTACCTCACCTGCTCGAGTTTGCAGGTATTATTCAGTCACCATTATGCAAACCATAGGCCTAAGTCCCCACTCGATTCATGAGACGCCTTAATTAGCCATGACGATACTACAAAACACAAATGGAAAGGTCAACTTGCTGACCGTAATTTTGTTATTGCCAATCCATGGACATCGCCATCTGTCTTCTCTGACTCAATTTCCATAAAAAACATTTCACTATGAGTCAATTCTAAACACTTCTTCGCATTTGCTTTTATTTTATCTTTACCCTGGCATAGTTCATGGCAATTAGTTGGTTATCCTATCACGTTCATTAAAGGTATTAATAAATATACTTTTATGGTTATTTGATTAGTC
>NC_090731.1:131947684-131990409 GCF_036898095.1 Palaemon carinicauda
GGTCAGTCTGTCCCTTACCTCTGCCATTTATGAGTGGCTTGAAACTTTTAAATAGACAGCTTTCAAAGTGTCCAATTTCTATGCTCTACGACATCATTGTGAAAATAGGAGGAGTTTACGAAACAAACCTGCAGGGAGAGAATTATTTGTGGCTGAATCAAATAAAAATAGTTTCGTCAACCTAAGTCAGAAATACTCGGAGAAATTAAGCGATATCGGTAATGAGTTTCGTACGGTGAGAAGAAATGCACGATGGCTTATGAAAACCTTAAGCTCTAACATATCGAAGGCGAGGTTAAGTGTGTCTTTGATGGTTAAGGGATAACTATTTGTGACACCACTAGACATCGGAAAATAGTAAATGTAGATAGTCAACTGCTAAGACAGTTAACAAGTAGAGAAAACAATAAAATTATTTTTTCAAAGAGAAGTTTTTGCATTTACGGAGTAATTAAGGAAATACAAGATGGCATCAATCATCTGTTAATCATAATATACAGAACTTGAGGTTGTTCGAGTTTGTTTTTAGATATATATTAAACTTGCTAAGAAAAATAGTTTTGACGACAATTATTGTTCAGTCGCTTGTTTAAAAAAATCTTAATAAGAGAATAATTATGTAGAAAATTGTTAAACAATAAAAATTTTCACTTTATCAGGTAGTGAAGTTTCTTACAGCGCAAACCGGCCTAAACCAAAATAACGGTCTGTAAAACAGTGGATGAAAACTAGCTGAAAATCAAGCCCCAACTCTTACAAAACCCGTGTCTCCCAAGTAAAGCAAAATAAACATTTCTTGTGCGAATTCTTATAATATCTCAGCGCTTTAAGTCTATGCGAATATTTCCTATAAAGAAATATGAAAAATAAAGCCAATTACAACACCGTGGTAATTATTCATTACAAATACGCATTTAAAACATGCCTTCAAAAGAAAATTTTTTGCTTTTTGTATGTCTAGTTTTTAAAGTGCCATTTTGTTTTCATGAATTTTGTACATGATATTTTCATTTACAAAGGCGTTTAAGAATCTGTTAAGGATGACAAAACATAGCCATAAAACAATTTTTCGAATGCCAATTTAGAACTTTAAGAAGCAATGAAGTCATGAACTAGCTGTAATTCGCCACTCCCTTTGTAAGCGAGGCGATAGGTAAATAGCGAAAATATATTGGCACATAAGTTATGAGGATTATATTTTCATAAGAAAAATTGGAATGAGTAAATATTTAATTTCAAGTGAAGCTTATCTGAGAAGCCCAGACAGTTATATTAATTTACTATATGTTAATAAATCAAACAGCTAAGAGCCGGGATTGCAGAAAAAAATAATAGTTCTCAATCCCCCTTCGTTATGTTTCCATTGTCCAGTCAAATTAAATAATCAATATTTGAGTGTACAAACTGCTGAGACAAAACTAGACTTTCATTCAAGGAAACGAATTAAAGATGAAGTATAAACATGTGGCAATGCTGCGTGAGTTCGTATCTAGCCATAGATACACCTAGGCATCTAACACAGCAAGAAATCTAGAATTCTGTTTACACCTTTGTCTGAATCTCTGGCCACTTTCTGATTAGACCTAGGGCAATTTCTGATGGAATCAAAGGGATAAAATTATGACAGCTTTTATTTTCTTTATATTACATGTGGTATCAAATTGTCAATGTTATAACAACATGAGCATAAAGTTGTAATCACCATAAGAGGCTAGAAGTTATTTCATAAGGACTAATTAACAAAAACGCTATGATTCTTTAAAACTCATTTCAAAATTACAACCATCTAGCGATTACATTAGAACTAAGTGAGAGAGAGAGAGAGAGAGAGAGAGAGAGAGAGAGAGAGAGAGAGAGAGAGAGAGAGAGAGAGAGAGAATTTCCCTTTTCACTCAGCGAGGAAATACGTATTGTGACTTTTTGCATCAAGTCCCGTTATCATGAAATGCTAGATGGTAGGGGAGAGAGAACAATAGTTGAGCGATAGAAGCATTTAAAAAACGAGATGCTGTTGATAGAGTTTCACACAAAGAGCGGGTGAATGGCGACGTAATACAGTTACAGAACTGTAAATATATAATATACACCCGTACATTATTTATGTAAAACAGGAAACACTCTTGGTATTATTTTTATTATTATTATTATTATTCCTTGCTAAGCTACAACCCTAGTTGGAAAAGCAGAATGCTATAAGCCCAGGGGCCCTAACTGGGAAAATAGCCCAATGAGGAAAGGAAACTAGGAAAAATATTTTAAGAACAGTAAAAAAATATATTTCCTATATAAACTAAAAAAATCTAACAAAACAAGAGAAATGAGATAAAATAGTGTTCACGAGTGTACCCTCAAGCAAGAGAACTAACCCAAGACAATGGAAGACCATAGTACAGAGGCTATATATATATATATATATATATATATATATATATATATATATATATATATATATATATATATATATATATATATATATATATATATATATATATATATATGTATGTATATATAGTTATGTATAATTTGTTAACGTAAAAGAATACTCAGATTCTCGGGTAACTTAGGAAACAAGAATAAGAACGCAGGAAACAAGATCGTAAGGATCGAATATTGGCAATTGAGGTTCAAAGTTTTGTTATGTAATACGTGGACTTGTGAATTTGGCAATCATACCCTCATTAGGGAAATAAAAAATTTAGGTAGTAGGTTGGTAAAGGCACCAGCCACCCATTGAGATACTATCGCTAGAGAGTTTTGGGGTCTTTTACTGGTCAGACAGTACTACATTGGATCCTTCTCTCTGGGTACGGTTCATTTTCCCTTTGCCTACTCACACACATTGAATAGTCTGTCCTATTCTTTACATATTCTCCCCTGCCCTCATACACCTGACAACACGGATTACCAAACAATTTTTCTTCACTCAAGGGGTTACTGCACTAATTGTTCAGTGGCCACTTTCCTCTTGGTAAGGGTAGAAGAGACTATTCAGCTATGGGAATCAACTCTTCTAGGACACTACAAGATCAAACCATTGTACTCTAGTCTTAGGTAGTGCCATAACCTCTGTACCATGGTCTTCCACTGCCTTGGGTTAAAGTTCTCTTGCTTAAGGGTACACTCTAGCACACACTGTTATCTTATTTCTCTTCCTCTTGTTTTGTTATCTTATTTCTCTTCCTCTTGTTTTGTTAAAGTTTTTATATTTTATATAGGATATATTTATTTTAATGTTGTTAATATTCTTAAAATATTTTATTTTCCCTTTCCTTTCCTCCCTGGGCTATTTTCCCTGTTAAATCAATTTTTATGCAATTATACTATGGAGGAAACACACACATTCGTATGGGTAAATAAAAGTTTGGCAAAATTTATTCTTAATACTTCAAGACGATTTCTAGGAAGCTCAATGATTTATATATATATATATATATATATATATATATATATATATATATATATATATATATATATATATTTAAATATTTATATATATATATATATATATATATATATATATTTATATATATATATATATTTATATATATATATATATATATATATATATATATATATATATATATATATATATTATATATATATATATATATATATATATATATATATTTATATATATACGTATATATATACATATACATACATATATATATATTGTATATTATATATATTATATATATATATATATATATATATATATATATATATATATATATATATATATATATATATATATATATATATATATATATATAATATTAACCTTTAATTTAGTGCTGCCTTTGCCCGTGTTAATCATGAGGCCCTTGTTTTCAAACTTGAACAGTTGAGAGTAGGTGGGTATTTTCTTAGCTTCATCATAGAATATTTGAGTAATAGATTGCAAAGAGTTGTTGTTAATGACGACCATAGTGAGTGTTCCACAAGGTAGCGGTCTTGGCCCATTACATATACTGTATATATATGATATGTGGTTTAGCCTAGAAAATAAGCTCGTTGTATAATCATGCAGATTATGCTATTGTCTTTACATCTATTCCATCACAAGAATGTAGATCTGGAATAGCTGAATCCATTAATAGAGATTTGACTGGAAATAGTGTATGGTGCAAATTATGAGGCATGAAGTTGAACCCTACTAAAACTGAAAGTATGATTGTAAGTAGGTCGAGGACAGTGGCTCTTCAACATTTAGATGAATTTAGATGCATTCAGATCTTAGCATTGACAATTTTTCTTGAACTCTACACGAATTTTTAAAATTTTTAGATGTGATTCTTGATAGTAAATTTACTTTTGAGAAACACACAGTCTGTTTCTTTTTCAATTGTACAAAAATTGGCTTATTGAGGAAGTCTCTTGAGATTTTCGATGCATAATCTATTCTGAAGAAATATATTTATTCTTCAATTTTGCCTTCATTCGAGTCATTTTCTCCCGTCTGGTTTTCAGCTGCATAATCTCATCTTGATATGTTGGACAGGAATTTACGGGCTATTAAATTTCTTATTCCTTACCTAGATATTAATCTCTGGCACCGTCGTTCAGCTAGTTCATTATGCATGTTGCATAAGCTTATTCATAACTCTGACCATCCTTTGCATTCAGGTTTTCTAAGACAGTGCCATCCTGTTCGTAACAATAGGTATGCAGTTAATTCTAATGGTCAGACCTCCACCATAAGGGTCAATACTGCACTGTGTTCTAGAAGTTTTATTCCAGCTATGACCAAGTTGTGGCATGATCTTCCTAGTCATGCAGTTAAATCGGCTGAACTTCAGAAGTGAAACATAGAGCGAATGTTTTTATGTTGAATAGGCTGACATAGGTCTCTTTATAGTTTATATATGAAAGATCTATTCTAATGTTGTTACTATTCTTAAAGTATTTTATTATAATCATTCATTACTTCTCTTGTAGTTTATCAATTTCTTTATTTGATTTCCGTACTGGGCTATTTCTCCCTGTTGGAGCCCTTGGCCTTATAGCATCCCGCTTTTCTAGCTAGGGTTGTAGCTTAGCTTACCAGTTGATAATAATAATAGTAATAGTAATAATTATATATGTATGTATATATATACATACATATATACACATATATACTGTATATATATACATACATATATACACATATATACTATATATATATACATATATATATATGTATATATACACATATATACACTTTGTATATATACAGTATATACATATATACAGTATTGGGAGGTGAGTGATGGAAATGGAGGTACAGGGAACGAGAATGAGAGGGAGTTCAAAGCGAAGGTAGGTGGACTGTATCAAGGATGATCTTCGATCAAAGGGATTGACCGGTGATGAGGTGTGGGACAGAAGTAGATGGAGAAAGCTGACCAGGAACATCGACCCCATATAGAAGTGGGAAAAGATGTAGACAAAGAAGAAGAAGAAGAAGATTGGTTTCTTCAGGATTTGTCCACTTGATAAAGAAACAGTACAAGTGAATCTCTACCTTCGATCAAAGGGATTAACAAGTGATGAAGGTTAGGACAGAGGTAGATGGAGAACGCTGGCCAGAAACATCGACCCCACATAAAAGTGGGAAAAGATGCGGTCAAAGATGACTGCATAATGGAACAAGTCTAACTTCTCCCCTATTCTAGAACAATAGAATCTTCTTGAGGGAATGCAGCTTACTAGAAGTTAGACTTGTTTCTTCTGCATTTGTACATTTGATAAAGAAACATTACAAGTGAATGTCTATCAAGGAATACTGCATACTGGAACAAGTCTGACTGCTCCCCTATTCCAGAAAAATAGAATATTTTTGAGGGAGCGCAGCAAAATATAACTCACCTTATTTCTTCTGCATGTGTCCAACTTAATAAAAACATTAAAAGTTAAAATTTATCAAGGAACACTGTATACTGGAACAAGTCTGATTTTTCCCCTATTCGACAACAATACAATCTTCTTGAGGGGACACAGCATACTAGAAGTTAGACTTGTTTCTTCTGCATGTGTGCATTTGATAAAGAAACAGTAGTAGTGAATGTCTATCAAGGAATACTGAATACTGAAACAAGTCTGACTGCTCCCCTATTCCAGAAAAAAAAAAGAATCTTCTTGATGGGACCGCAGCATACTATAACTCAACTTATTTCTTATGCATTTGTCCACCTTTTAAAAAACATTACAAGTTAATCTTTATTAAGGAACACTGCATACTGGAACAAGCCTGAGTGCTCCCCTATTACAGAAAAAAAAAAGAATCTTCTTGATGGGACACAGCACACTAGAACCCAGACTTACTTCTTCTGTATTTGTCCCCCCTGATAAAAAATAGTACCAGTGAGTCTTTTTCAAGGAATACAATAGAATACTCTTCAGTGGACATAGAATAATATAAATTAGACAAGTTTCTTCAGCATTTTTCCACATGATAAAAAGACAGTAAAAGTGAATCTTTATCAATCTACACTGCATACTGGAACAAGTCTGAATTATTCCTTGTTCCCGAAATAGATAATATTCTTGAAGGAACGTAGCATACTAGAAGTTAGACTTGTTTCTTCTGCATTTGTCCACCTTATAAAGTAACAATACAAGTGAATCTTTATCAAGGAACACGCATACTGGAACAAGACTGACTTAACCCCTATTCGAGAACATTGGAATTTTCTTGAGGGGACACAGCATACTAGAAGTTAGACTTGTTTTTTCTGTATTTGTCCACCTGATAAAGAAAGTCATCTTTTTCTTTGTCTGCATCTTTTTCCACTTTTATTTGGAGTCAATGTTTCTGGCCAGCATACCACATTGACTATTGTTGCTCCCAGTCCTAGCTTTGAACTCATAATTCTGTCATTTTTCCTATTCACCCAAATCAAACTTTCCTTCAACTCTTTCGATAATATCATTCTTACTCCATTTCTTCCTTCCATATTTGCTCCACTGTAATATAATTTACAACCTTCACCTAGTTCTCTTGCGTTATTTCCCTTCCACCTGGTCTCCTGCACACACAGCACTCCAATCTTCCTTCTCTTCATGAGGTCAACCAACTCTCGCCCTTTTCCAGTCATTGTCCCCTGATTCAGAGTTGCTACTCTCATCCTCTCCTCAGATATTTTCCTGTGAGCTTGCCTCTTTAACCCAGCCCCCCCATGACTGGGTAGCCCTTGCAGATTTTTCGGAGGGGTCAGGCGAGGTCCCAATCCGTCGCTTAGGGGGAACACCCTAGCATTAATTTAATTCTGATTATATTCACTGACCATAGTTGCTTTGGCTAATTTTTTATGGCCGGATGCCTTTCTTGCCACCAACCCTCCCCATTTACCCGAGCTTGGGACCGGCACGAAGTTGAGGCTGGCTTGCCCCCCTCGGTAGCTGGGTTGTTCCAGTATGCAGTATTCCTTGATAAAGAATCACTTGTACATTTTCTTTATCAGGTGGACAAATAAAGAAAAAAAAAGTTTAACATCTAGTAAACTGTGTTCCCTCAAGAGGATTCTATTGTTCTGGCATAGAGGAGAAGTCAAACTTGTTCCAGTATGCAGTGTTCCTTCATAAGGATTCATTTGTACTGTTTCTTTATTAGGTGGAAAAAAGCAGAAGAAACAATTCTATCCTGCGGAAGAATCATTAGAGACAACTACCGAATTCTAACTGAGGCCCTTTGCGTCAATAGGCGTAGGAGGAGATGATCTTCTTCTTTGTGCTACGATCCCTCAAGAAGATTCTTTTGTTCTGGAATAGGGGAACAGTCAGAAATGTTCCATTCTGCAGTGATCCTTGATAAAGATCCACTTGTACTGTTTCTTTATTAGGTGGACAAGTACAGAAGGAAAAAGTCTAACTTCTAGTATGCTATGTTCCCTCAAGAAGATTCTTTTCTTCTGGAATAGGGAAGCAGTCAGACTTGTTCCAGTATGTAATGTTCCTTGATAAAAAAAAATCACTTGTACTCTTTCTTTATCAGGTGGAGAAATGCAGAAGAATCAAGTCTAACTTCTAGTATGCTGCAATCCCTCAAGAAGATGCTTTTGTTATGGAATAGGGAAGAAGTCAGACTTACTCCAGTATGCAGCATTCCTTGATAAAGATTCACTTGTACTGTTTCTTTATCAGGTAGACAAATGCATAAGAAACAAGTCTAACTTTTAGTACTCTGTGTTCCCTCAAGACGATTCTTTTGTTCTGGAATAGGGGAGAAGTTAGACTTGTTCCAGTATGAAGTTTTCCTTGATAAAGATTCGTTTGTACTGTTCCTTTATCAGGTGAACAAATGCAGACGAAACAAGTCTAACTTCTAGTGTGCTACATTCCCTCAAGAAGTTTATATTGTTTTCAAATAGGGACGAGATCAAACTTGTTCCAGTATTCAGTCTTCCTTGATAAAGAGTCACTTTAACTTTTTATCTGGTGGACAAATGCAGAAAAATCAAGTCTAACTTTTAGTATGCTGCTTTCCCTCAAGAACATTCTTTTGTTCTGGAATAGGGAAGAAGTCAGACTTGTTCCTGTACGCAGTGCTCCTTCATAAAATTTTACTTGTACTATTTCTTTTTCAAGTGGAAAATGCAGAAGAAACACGTCTTACTTCTAGTATGCTACATTCCCTCACGAATATTACTTTGTTCTAGAATAAGAGAGAAGTCAGACTTATTCCAGTATGCAGTGTACCTTGATAAAGATTCACTTGTACTATTTCTTTATCAAGTAGACAAATGCAGAAGAAAAAAAAATCTAACTTGTAGTATGCTGCGTTCACTCAAGAACATTCTTTTGTTCTGGAATAGGGGAGAAGTCAGAGTTGTTCCAGTATGAACGATTCCTTGATAAAGATTCATTTGTATTTTTTTTATCTCCAATATTTTGTATTACTTGTATGAGATAGGTGCATAAAATTCGATCAAAGGGATTAACCGGTGATGAAGTGTGGGACAGAGATAGATGTAGAAAGGTGGCCAGAAACATCGACCTCACATAAAAGTGGAAAAATATGCAGACAAAGAAGAAGAAGTACTAGAAGTCAGACTTTTTTCTTCAGCATTTGTACACCTTATAAATAAACAGTACATGTGAATCTTTATCAAGGAACACTACATACTGGAACCAGTCTGATTTCTCTAATATTTGACAACAATAGAATCATCTTGAGGGGACACAGCATACTAGAAGTTAGACTTGTAGCTTCTTCATTTTTCCACCTGATAAAAAAAAACCGTGCAAGTGAATATTTTTCAAGGAACATAAACATACTGCAAGTCTGACTACTCTCCTATTCCAGAACAATAAAATCTCCTTGAGGGATTACAGTATGTTAAAAGTTAAACTTGTTTGTTATGCATTCGTCCACCTGATAAAAAAACAGTACAAGTGATTCTTCATCGAGGAATATTGCATACAGGATCAAGTCCGTCTTCTTCCCTATTCCATAACAATAAAATTTTATTTAAAGAAGGCAGCATGCTAAAAGTTAGACTTATTTCCTTTGCATTTGCTCACCTGATTGAGAAACAGTAGGCCTACAACTGAATTCTTATCAAGGAATGCTGCATACTGGAACAAGTCTAACTTCTCCCCTATTCAAGGAGGTATTAGAGATCAGTCTCCTTGGTGTATGCTTTTTGCTGATGTTATACTGTGTAGCACTAGGCAATAGGAAAATAGGGGATTGAAGATCAGCATAAAAAAGACAGAGTATTTGATATTGAAAAATGGCGAGAATGGGGAAGTTAGTTTACAAGGAGAGAGATGGAAAAAGAGTAGAAAATTTCAGGTATTTAGGATCAACACTTGCAAAGGATGGTGATCTGGGGGCAGAAATAAACCACGGAATACAAACAGGATGGAAGAATTGGAAAAAAAAGCGTGGGGTACTATACGACGAGAAAATAGGGGTTAAGTTGAAAGGTAAAGTACACAGGACAGTTTTGAGACCAGCAATGATGTATGGAGCGGAGATGTGGGCAATAAAGAAGACAGAAGAGAAGAAACTGGACGTGGCAGAGATGAGAATGTTGAGATGGATGTGTGTGGTGACAAGAAGAGATAAGATACGGAATGAAGTAATTATGGGTACCACAGGAGTTAGAAAACTATCAGATAAGATCCAAGAAAGTAGACTGAGGTGGTACGGTCATGCCCTGAGAAGAGATGAACAGTATATTGGGAGAAGAGTGATGGAAATGGAGGTACAGGGAACGAGAAGGAGAGGGAGACTCAAGCGAAGGTGGGTGGACTGCATCAAGGATGATCTTCGATCAAAGGGATTAAGCGGTGATGAGGTGTGGGACAGTGGTAAATGGAGAAAGCTGACAAGAAACATCGACCCCACTTAGGAAAGGGAAAAGATGTAGACAAAGAAGAAGAAGACTGCATACTGGAACAAGTCTGACTGCTCCCCTATTCCAGAAGAAAAGAATCTTCTTGAGGGAACGCAGCATAATAGAATTCAGACTTGATTTTTCTGCATTTGTCCACCTAGTAAAAAAAAAGTACCAGTAAATCTTTATCAAGGAACAATTTGGATTCATACCTGGAATAGGGACTGTAGATGCAATATTACTTTGAGGCAGATGATAGAAAAACTTCAGGAGAAGCAGAAAGGATAACATATGGTCTTTATTGACCAGGAGAGGGCTTACAATCGAGTACCACGGCGGGAGCTGTGGAGATGTATGAGAGAAAAGGGAGTCCCTGAGAAATACGTAAGAATCACCCAAGATATGTATGAGAGGGCAGAAACAAATTTTAAGAGCATTATAGGCCTAACAGAAGGTTTCCCAGTAAATGCGGGACTACATCAGGGGTCTGCATTGAGCCCTTACCTATTTGATCTGGTCATGGATACAGTAACACAATGTGTTAGAGATCAGTCTCCTTGGTCTGTGCTTTTTGCTGATGATGTTGTACTGTGTAGAACTTGGCAAGGGGTGGTGGAGGGGAGGCTAGAGGATTTGAGATTGAAAAGTGGGGAGAATGGAGAAGTTGGTTTACAGGGAGAGAGATTGAAAAGAGTTGAAAGTTTCAGTGTTTGGGATCAACAGTTACAGGAGATGGTGATCTGGGAGCAAAAATAAACCACAAAATGCAAACGGGATGGAAGAGTTGGAAAAAAGTGTGTGGAGTACTATGCGGCAGGTAAATAGGGGTCAAGTTGAAAGGTAAAGTGCGCAGGACAATTGTAAAACCAGCCGTGATGTGTGGAGCGGAGACGTGGGCAATAGAGAAGACAGGGGAGGGGAAGCTGGATGTTGCAGAGATGAGAGTGTTGATATGGATGTATGGGGTGACAGGAAGAGATGGGATGTGGAATGAGGTAATTGGGGGTACCACAGGAGTTGGAAAACAGTCAGATAAGATCCAAGAAGGTGGACTGAGGTGGTGTGGTCGTGTCATGAGAGAAGATGAGCAGTGTATTGGGGGAAGAGTAATGAAGGTGAAGGTGTGGGAGCAAGAGGGAGAAGGAGACCGGAGCAAGGGTGGATGAACTGTATCGAGGGGGGGGACCTTCGATTAAAGGGATTGACCGGTGATGAAGTGTGGGACAGAGGTAGATGGAGAACGCTGGCCAGAAACATCGACCCAACATAAAAGTGGGAAAAGATGCAGACAAAGAAGAAGAGGAAGAAGTTGAAAGGTATAAGTGCACATGACAGTTATGAGACTGGCAATGTTGTATGGAGCAGTGACGTGGGCAATAAAGAAAACAAAAGAGAAGAAGCTGGATGTGGCAGAAATAAGAAAGTTGAGATGGAACAAGGTCTCCCACTCCTTCTCATTCCCTGTACCTCCATTTCCATCACTCTCCTCCCAATATACTGTTCATCTCTTCTCATGACATGACCATACCACCTCATTCTACTTTCTTGGATATTATCTGATAGGTTTCTAACTCAACTGGTACCACTAATTACTTCATTCCGTATCTTATCTCTTCTTGTCACCCCATACATCCATCTCAACTTTCTCATCTCTGTCACATCCATCTTCTCTTCTGTCTTCTTTATTGCCCACGTCTTCGCTCCATACATCATTACCGGTCTCACAACTGTCCTGTGTACTTTACCTTTCAACTTAACCCCTATTTTCCTGTCACATAGTACTCCATGCAATTTTTTTTCCAATTCTTCCATCCTGCTTGTATTCTGTTGTTTATTTCTGCCCCCAGATCACCATCCTCTGCAACTGTTGATCCTAAATACCTGAAATTTTCAACATTTTTCCATCTCTCTCCTTGTAAACTAACTTCCCCATTCTCGCAACATTTCAATCTCAAATACTCTGTGTTTTTCCTGCTAATCTTCAATCCCCTATTTTCCATTTCTCTTCTCCACTCCTCCAGTTTCTCTTCCACTACCTTTCGCCTAGTGCTACACAATATAACATCATCAGCAAAAAGCATACACTAAGGAGACTGATCTCTAATACCTTGTGTTACTACATCCATGACTAGATCAAATAGGCAAGGGCTCAATGCAGACCCCTGATGTAGTCCCACATTTACTGGGAAACTTTGTTAGGCCTATACTGCTCTTAACATTTGCTTCTGCCCTTTCATACGTATCTTGGGTGATTCTTACGTATTTCTCATGGACTTTCCACTGCCCCTGACGTGGTACTCGATCGTACGCCTTCTCCATGTCAATAAAGACCATATGTAATCCTTTCTGTTTCTTCCGATGTTTTTCTATCGTCTGCCTCAAAGCAAATATTGCTTCTACGGTCCCTCTTCCAGGCATGAATCCAAATTGTTCTTCACCAATTGTTGTTTCATCCCTGAGTCTCTTCTCAATGATATTCTCCCATATTTTCATAGTATGGCTTATCAGCTTTATGCCTCTATAGTTGCCACATTCCTGGATGTCTCCCTTCCCTTTATAGATGGGAATGATTAGGCTTCTTCTCCATTCCTCTGGCATCTTATCCTGATTGATCTTCTGCATCAGGTCCCACAAGATATCTATGCCTTCCTCTCCAAGACTCTTCCATACCTCTACTGGTATATTAGCCGGTCCTTCAGCTTTACTATTTTTCATCTTCTTTATTGCTTGTTCTACTTCTCTTCTAGTCACTCCTATGGTAACTCTCTCGTTTGGGAGTCCATCTTCAAATACTGTTCTTGGGTTCTCCTCATTCAAAAGTCCTTCAAAATAAGTTTCTCACCTTTTAATTTACTTCTCTTCAGCTAGAACTATACCATTGCTATCTTTTATTTGCCTTATCTGTGTCAGGTCTTTAGATGCAGCATCTCGCGCATTAGCAATTCGTAATATTTTCTTCTCTCCTTCTGGTGGTTCCATCTCTTTATAGACTTGATTTAATATGTCTGACTTTGCCTTTGCTACTGCTCTTCTTGCTTCTTTCTTTGCTTTTTTTGTAGATTTCTTTATCCTGCTCTTGTCCTGATAGATCTGCCTTCTTCTTGGCTTCTTTCTTGGTTTTTACCCGTTCTTGCACCTCATCATTCCATCACCAAGATTCTTTATCATTTGGATGTCTTCTTCCTGATGACTTTCCAAGTACTTCCTCACTGATCCTTAGAATCACTTTACTATTCTCGGTCCACCATTTTTGTACATCCTCAAGTAACCTTACTGCTTCCAACACTCTTTCCTTAAACAAGACTTTCAGTTCTTCCTTCCTCTCTTAATTTCCACCACTTAATATTTGTGTCCATTCTCGTCTTTTTACTTCTACAATTCCTTAGTCTGCAATCAATTACCACTAACCTCTGTTGCGCTGCTACACTCTCCCCATTTATCACCTTGCAATTTCTAACTTCCCTCAGATGGTCTCTCTTACACAGCAGCAAATCTATCTGGCTCTCCCTGCCACCGCTACTGTAAGTAATCAGTCTATTAATCTTCTTCTCAAAGAAGGTGTTGATCATTGCTAGGTCGAAAGCCAATGCAAAATCAATCACTCTTTCTCTCCCATCATTTTTCTCACCCACAATCCAACCTCCATGCACTATCTCTATCCCTTCCCTACTAATTCCCAAGTGGCCGTTCAGATCTCCTATTTTCCTGTCGCATGGTACTCAACACACTTTCCAATTCTTCCTTCCTACTAATAAAGAAACAGTACAAGTAATATTTTATGAAAGAACACTGCATACTGGAACAAGTCTGACTTCTCCCCTATTCCAGAACAAAAGAATCTTCTTGAGGGAACAAAGCATACTAGAAGTTAAACTTGTTTCTTTTGCATTTGTCCCCTGATAGAGAAATAGTACAAATGAATCTTTATCAAGAAACACTGCATAATGGAACAAGACCTTTGATCAAAGGGATTAACCGGTGATGAAGTGTAGGATAGAGGTAGATGGAGAACGCTGGCCAGAAACATCGACCCTACATAGAAGTGGAAAAGATTCAGACAAAGAAGACTGTATAATGGAACAAGCTGACTTCTCCCCTATTCTAGGAAAAGAGAATCTTTTGAGAGAATGAAGCATACTAGAAGTTAGACTTTTTTCTTCTTATTTGTCTACCTGATGAATAAATAGTACAAGTGAATCTTTACCAAGAAACATTGCATAATGAAATAAGTCTGACTGCTCCCCTATTCCAGAACAAAAGAATCTTCTTGAGGGAACGCAGCATACTAGAAGTTACACTTGTTTCTTCTGCATTTATCTACCTGATAAAGAAACAGTACAAGTGAATCTTTATCAAGGAACTCTGCATATTGGAACAAGTATGACTTCTCCCCTATTCCAGAACAAAAGAATCTTCTTGAGAGAACGCAGCATAATAGAATTTCGACTTGTTTCTTCTGCATTATTTTACCTGATAAAGAAAAAGTACTTCTTCATCATTGTCTGCATCTTTTTCCACTTTTATGTGGGGTCGATGTTTCTGACCAGTGTTCTCCATCTACCTCTATACCAAAATTCATCACCGGTTAATCCCTATGATCGAATTTACTGCGTCTATCTTACACAAGTAATATAAAATATTGAAAATAAAGAAACAGAACAAATAAAAATTTATTAAGAAACTGTGCATACTGAAACTCTGACTTCTCCCTTATTCCAGAGCAAAAGAATCTTCTTGAGGGAAATCACCATACAAGTTAGACTTTTTTCTTTTGCATTTGTCTACCTGATAAGAAACAGTACAAGTGAATCTTTATCAAGAAACAATGCATACTGAAACAAGTATACCCTCTTTCCTATTGAGGGCACTCAGCATACTAGAAGTTCGACTTGTTTCTACTGCATTTGTCTACCCGATGATGAAACAGTACAAGTGAATTTTTAACAAGGAACACTGCATACTGAACAAGTCTGACTTCTTCCTTATTCCAGAACAATAGAATCTTCTTGAGGGAACGCAGCATACTAAAAATTAGACTTATTTTTTCTGTGTTTGTCCACCTGATAAAGAAGCAATAAAAGTGAATCTTTATCAAGCAACACTGCATACTGAACATGTCTGACTTCTTTCTTATTCCAAAACAATATAATCTTCTTGAGGGAATGCAGCACACCAGAAATTAGACTTGGTTCTTTTGCATTTGTCCACCTGATACAGAAACAGCACAAGTGAATCTTTAACAAGGAACACTGCATATTGAACAATCTGACTTCTTCCTTATTCCAGTACAATAGAATTTTCTTGAGGGAACGCAGCAACCTAGAAATTAGAATTGTTTCTTCTACATTTGTCCACCTGATAAACAAACAGTACAATTGAATCTTTAACAAGGAACACTGCATACTGAACAATTCTTTCTTCCTTATTCCAGAATAATAGATTCTTCTTGAGGAAACGAAGCATACTAGAAATTAGACTTGTTTCTTCTGCGTTTGTCCACCTGATAAAGAAACAGTACAAGTTAATCATTAACAAGGAACACTGCATACTGAACAATTCTTTCTTCCTTATTCCAGAATAATAGATTCTTCTTGAGGAAACGCAGCATACTAGAAATTAGACTAGTTTCTTCTGCGTTTGTCCACCGGATAAAGAAACAGTACAAGTTAATCTTTAACAAGGAACACTGCATACTGAACAATTCTTTCTTCCTTATTCCAGAATAATAGATTCTTCTTGAGGAAACGCAGCATACTAGAAATTAGACTAGTTTCTTCTGTCTTTGTTCACCTGATAAAGAAACAGTAGAGGTTAATCTTTATCAAGGAACACTGCATACTGGAACAAGTCAGATTTCTCTCTTATTCCAGAACAATAGAATTTTCTTGAGGAAACGTAGCATACTAGAAGTTAGACTTGATTTTTTTTTCAACTGATAGAGAAACAGTGCAAGTGAATCTTTGACAACGAACACTGCATACTGGAACAAGTCTGACTTCTTCCTTATTCCAGAACAATAGAATCTTCTTGGGGGATCGCAGCAAACTAGAAATTAAACTTGTTTCTTCTACGTTTGTCCACCTGCTTAAGAAACATTACAAGAGAATCTTCAACATGGAACACTGCATACTGAACAAGTCTAACTTCTTCCTTATTCCAAAACAATAGACTCTTCTTGAGGGAACGCAGCATACTATAGATTAGACTTGTTTCTTCTGTGTTTGTCCACCTGATAAAGAAACAGTACAAGTGAATCTTTAACAAGGAACACTGGATACTTAACATGTCTGACTTCTTCCTTATTCAAGAATAATAGAATCTTCTTGAGGGAACGTAGCATACTAGATTTTAGACCTGTTTCTTCTGTGTTTGTCCACCTGATGAAGAAACAGTACGTGTAACTTTAACAAGGAACACTGCATATTGAACAAGTCTGACTTTTTCCTTATTCCAGAATAGAATCTTCTAGAGGGAACGCAGCATACTAAAAATTAGACTTTCTTCTGCGTTTGTCCACCTGATAAAGAAAAAGTACAAGTGAATCTTTAGCAAGGAACACTGCGTACTGAACACGTCTGACTTCTTCCTTATTCCAGAAAAATAGAATCTTCTTGAGGGAAAGCATCATCCATTACGGGGTGTTCGATGTCGAACGGCCGTGGCCCTCTGCACAAAACATCTCCATTCATTCCAGTCTTGAGTCTTCCTTTCCAACTCCACCATCGTTACCCCGCACATCTCCTTGATATTGTCACTCAATCTAGTTTTAGGCCTTCCTCTCGTTCTTGTACCATAGACTGATCCAATTAGTAGCGTTCTTTCCAGAGTATTGTGTTTCCGAACCTGGTGTCCAATAAGTTAATTTTCTTTCATCCAAAATGTCATGTAATCTTTTTTCGATATTGATCTTTTGTAGAACTTCCACGTTAGTCTTTTTCTCAATCCAGCTTATCCTAAGGACACTTCTGTAACACCATAGTTCAAAATTTTCTAATCTTTTCCGATCTGTAGCTTTTAAAACCCAACATTAAAAGCTCCAGATCGGAAGATATTAGAAAGTTTACTAGAAATTAGACATGTTTCTTCCGCGATTGTCCACCTGATAAAGAAACAGTACAGGTGAATCTTTATCAAGCAACAGTGCATACTGGAACAAGTCTGACTTCTCTCCTATTCCAGAACAATAAAATCTTCTTGAAGGAACGCAGCATACAAGAAATTAGACTTGTTTCTTCTGCGCTTGTCCACCTGATAAAGAAACAGTACAGGTGAATCTTTTTCAAGCAACACCGCATACTGGAACAAGTCTAACCTCTCTTATTCTAGAAAAAAAGAATTTTCTCGAGGGAACGTAGCATACTAGAAGTTAGATTTGTTTCTTCCTTGTTTGTCCACCTGATAAAGAAACAGTACAGGTGAATCTTTATCAAGCAACAGTGCATACTGGAACAAGTCTGACTTCTCTCCTATTCCAGAAAAATAAATCTTCTCAAGGAAACGCAGCATACAAGAAATTAGACTTGTTTCTTCTGCGCTTGTCCACCTGATAAAGAAACAGTACAGGTGAATCTTTATCAAGCAACAGTGCATACTGGAACAAGTCTGACCTCTCTCTTATTCAAGAACAATAAAAGCTTCTTGAGGGAACGCAGCATACAAGAAATTAGACTTGTTTCTTCTGCACTTGTCCACCTGATAAAGAAACAGTACAGGTGAATCTTTATCAAGCAACAGTGCATACTGGAACAAGTCTGACCTCTCTCTTATTCCAGAACAATAAAATCTTCTTGAGGGAACGCAGCATATAAGAAATTAGACTTGTTTCTTCTGCGCTTGTCCACCTGATAAAGAAACAGTACAGGTGAATCTTTATCAAGCAACAGTGCATACTGGAACAAGTCTGACCTCTCTCTTATTCCAGAACAATAAAATCTTCTTGAGGGAACGCAGCATATAAGAAATTAGACATGTTTCTTCTGCAATTGTCCTCCTGATAAAGAAACAGTACAGGTGAATCTTTATCAAGCAACAGTGCATACTGGAACAAGCCTGACTTCTCTCCTATTCCAAAACAATAAAATCTTCTCGAGGGAACGCAGCATACAAGAAATTAGACTTGTTTCTTCTGCGCTTTTCCACCTGATAAAGAAACAGTACAGGAAAATCTTTATCAAGCAACACCGCACACTGGAACAAGTCTAACCTCTCTTATTCTAAAACAAAAGCATTTCTCGAGGGAACGTAGCATACTAGAAGTTAGATTTGTTTCTTCTGTGTTTGTCCACCTGATAAAGAAACAGTACAGGTGAATCTTTATCAAGCAACAGTGCATACTGGAACAAGTCTGACCTCTCTCTTATTCAAGAACAATAAAATCTTCTTGAGGGAAAGCAGCTTACTAGAAATTAGACTTGTTTCTTTTGCATTTGTCCACCTGATAAAGAAACAGTACAGGTGAATCTTTATCAAGCAACAGTGCATACTGGAACAAATCTGACTTCTCTCCTATTCTAGGAAAATAAAATCTTCTTGAGGGAACGCAGCATACAAGAAATTAGACTTGTTTCTTCTGCGTTTGTCCACCTGATAAAGAAACAGTACAGGTGAATCTTTATCAAGCAACAGTGTATACTGGAACAAATCTGACTTCTCTCCTATTCCAAAACAATAAAATATTCTTGAGGGAACGCAGCATACAAGAAATTAGACACGTTTCTTCTGCGTTTGTCCACCTGATAAAGAAACAGTACAGGTGAATCTTTATCAAGCAACACCGCATACTGGAACAAGTCTAACCTCTCTTATTCTGGAACAAAAGAATTTTCTCGAGGGAACGTAGCATACTAGAAGTTAGATTTGTTTCTTCTTTGTTTGTCCATCTGATAAAGAAACAGTAGAGGTGAATCTTTATCAAGCAACAGTGCATACTGGAACAAGTCTAACTTCTCTCCTATTCCAGAACAATAAAATCTTCTTGAGGCAACGCAGCATACAAGAAATTAGACTTTTTTCTTCTGCGCTTTTCCACCTGATAAAGAAACAGTACAGGTGAATTTTTATTAAGCAACAGTGCATACTGGAACAAGTCTGACTTCTCTCCTATTCCAAAACAATAAAATATTCTTGAGGGAACGCAGCGTAGAGGAAATTAGACTTGTTTCTTCTGCACTTGTCCACCTGATAAAGAAACAGTACAGGAGAATCTTTATCAAGCAACAGTGCATACTGGAACAAGTCTGACTTCTCTCCTATTCCAAAACAATAAAATATTCTTGAGGGAACGCAGCATAGAGGAAATTAGACTTGTTTCTTCTGCGTTTGTCCACCTGATAAAGAAACAGTACAGGTGAATCTTTATCAAGCAACAGTGCATACTGGAACAAGTCTGACTTCTCTCCTATTCCAAAACAATAAAATCTTCTTGAGGGATCGCAGCATACAAGAAATTAGACTTGTTTCTTCTGCGTTTGTCCACCTGATAAAGAAACAGTAGAGGTGAATCTTTATCATGCAACAGTGCATACTGGAATAAGTCTGACTTCTCTCCTATTCCAGAACAATAAAATCTTCTTGAGGGAACGCAGCATACAAGATATTAGACTTGTTTCTTCTGCGTATGTCCACCTGATAAAGAAACAGTACAGGTAAATCTTTATTAAGCAACAGTGCATACTGGAACAAGTCTGACTTCTCTCCTATTCCAGAAAAATAAAATCTTCTTAAGGGAACGCAGCATACAAAAAATTAGACTTTTTTCTTCTGCGTTTGTCCACCTGATAAAGAAACAGTACAGGTGAATCTTTATTAAGTAACAGTGCATACTGGAACAAGTCTGACTTCTCTCCTATTCCAGAACAATAAAATCTTCTTAAGGGAACGTAGCATACAAGAAATTAGACTTGTTTCTTCTGCGTTTGTCCACCTGATAAAGAAACAGTACATGTGAATCTTTATTAAACAACAGTGCATACCGGAACAAGTCTGACTTCTCTCCTATTCCAGAACAATAAAATCTTCTTGAGGGAATGCAGCATATAAGAAATTAGACTTGTTTCTTCTGCGTTTGTCCACCTGATAAAGAAACAGTACAAGTGAATCTTTATCAAGCAACAGTGCATACTGGAACAAGTCTGACTTCTCTCCTATTCCAGAACAATAAAATCTTCTTGAGGGAACGCAGCATATAAGAAATTAGACTTGTTTCTTCTGCACTTGTCCACCTGATAAAGAAACAGTACAGGTGAATCTTTATCAAGCAACAGTGCATACTGGAACAAGTCTGACTTCTCTCCTATTCCAGAACAATAAAATCTTCTTGAGGGAACGCAGCATACAAGAAATTAGGATTGTTTCTTCTGCGTTTGTCCACCTGATAAAGAAACAGTACAGGTGAATCTTTATCAAGCAACAGTGCATACTGGAATAAGTCTGACCTCTCCTATTCCAGAACAATAAAATCTTCTTGAGGGAACGCAGCGTAGAGGAAATTAGACTTGTTTCTTCTGCGTTTGTCCACCTGATAAAGAAACAGTACAGGTGAATCTTTATTAAGCAACAGTGCATACTGGAACAAGTCTGACTTCTCTCCTATTCCAGAACAATAAAATCTTCTTGAGGGAACGCAGCATACAAAAAATTAGACTTTTTTCTTCTGCATTTGTCCACCTGATAAAGAAAACAGTACAGGTGAATCTTTATTAAGCAACAGTGCATACTGGAACAAGTCTGACTTCTCTCCTATTCCAGAACAATAAAATCTTCTTGAGGGAACGCAGCATACAAGAAATTAGACTTGTTTCTTCTTTGTTTGTCCACCTGATAAAGAAACAGTACAGGTGAATCATTATTAAGCAACAGTGCATACTGGAACAAGTCTGACTTCTCTCCTATTCCAGAACAATAAAATCTTCTTGAGGGAACGCAGCATACAAGAAATTAGAATTTTTTCTTCTGCGTTTGTCCACCTGATAAAGAAACAGTACATGTGAATCTCTATCACGAAACAGTGCATACTGGAACAAGTCTGATTTTTCTCCTATTCACGAATAATAAAATCTTCTTGAGGGAAGGCAGCATACAAGAAATTAGACTTGTTTCTTCTGCGTTTGTCCACCTGATAAAGAAACAGTACAGGTGAATCTTTATCAAGCAACGGAACATACTGGAACAAGTGTGACTTCTCTCCTATTCCAGAAAAATAAAATCTTCTCGAGGGAACGCAGCTTACTAGAAATTAGACTTGTTTTTTCTTCGTTTGTCCACCTGATAAAGAAACAGTACAGGTGAATCTTTATCGAGCAACACCGCATACTGGAACAAGTCCGACTTCTCTCTTATTCCAGAACAATAAAATCTTCTTGAGGAAACGCAGCATACAAGAAATTAGACTTATTTCTTCGGCGTTTGTCCACCTGATAAAGAAACAGTACAGGTGAATCTTTATTGAGCAACAGTGCATACTGGAACAAGTCTGACTTCTCTCCTATTCCAAAACAATAAAATATTCTTGATGGAACGCAGCATATAAGAAATTAGACTTGTTTCTTCTTTGTTTGTCCACCTGATAAAGAAACAGTACAGGTGAATCTTTATCAAGCAACAGTGCATACTGGAACAAGTCTGATTTCTCTCCTATTCCAGAACAATAAAATCTTCTTGATGGAACGCAGTAACAAGAAATTAGACTTGTTTCTTCTGCGTTTGTCCACCTGATAAAGAAACAGTACAGGTGAATCTTTATCAAGCAACAGTGCATACTGGAATAAGTCTGACTTCTCTCTTATTCCAGAACAATAAAATCTTCTTGAGGGAACGCAGCTTACTAGAAATTAGACTTGTTTCTTCTGAGTTTGTCCACCTGATAAAGAAACAGTACAGGTGAATCTTTATTAAACAAAAGTGCATACTGGAAAAAGTCTGACTTCTCTCCTATTCCAGAACAATAAAATCTTCTTGAGGGAACGCAGCGTAGAGGAAATTAGACTTGTTTCTTCTGTGTTTGTCCACCTGATAAAGAAACAGTACAGGTGAATCTTTATTAAGCAACAGTGCATACTGGAACAAGTCTGACTTCTCTCCTATTCCAGAACAATAAAATATTCTTGAGGGAACGCAGCATACAAGAAATTAGACTTGTTTCTTCTGCGTTTGTCCACCTGATAAAGAAACAGTACAAGTGAATCTTTATCAAGCAACAGTGCATACTGGAACAAGTTTGACTTCTCTCCTATTCCAGAAAAATAAAATATTCTTGAGGGAACACAGCATACGAGAAATTAGACTAGTTTTTTCTGCGTTTGTTCACCTGATAAAGAAACAGTACAGGTGAATCTTTATCAAGCAACAGTGCATACTGGAACAAGTCTGACTTCTCTCCTATTCCAGAACAATAAAATCTTCTTGAGGGAACGCGGCATACAAGAAATTAGACTTGTTTCTTTTGCGCTTGTCCACCTGATAAAGAAACAGTACAGGTGAATCTTTATCAAGCAACACCGCAAACTGGAACAAAGCTGACCTCTCTTATTCTAGAACAAAAGAATTTTCTCGAGGGAATGTAGCATACTAGAGGTTAGATTTGATTCTTCTGCGTTTTTCCACCTGATAAAGAAAAACTACAGGTGAATCTTTATCAAGCAACAGTGCATACTGGAACAAGCCTGACTTCTCTCCTATTCCAGAACAATACAATCTTTTTGAGGGAACGCAGCATACAAGAAATTAGACTTGTTTCTTCTGCGTTTGTCCACCTGATAAAGAAACAGTACAGGTGAATCTTTATCAAGCAACAGTGCATACTGGAACAAGTGTGACTTCTCTCCTATTCTAAAACAATAAAATATTCTTGAGGGAATGCAGTAACAAGAAATTAGACTTGTTTCTTCTGCGTTTGTCCACCTGATAAAGAAACAGTACAGGTGAATCTTTATCAAGCAACAGTGCATACTGGAACAAGTCTGACTTCTCTCCTATTCCAAAACAATAAAATCTTCTTGAGGGAACGCAGCATACAAGAAATTAGACTTGTTTCTTCTGCGTTTGTCCACCTGATAAAGAAACAGTAGAGGTGAATCTTTATCAAGCAACAGTGCATACTGGAATAAGTCTGACTTCTCTCCTATTCCAGAACAATAAAATCTTCTTGAGGGAACGCAGCATACAAGAAATTAGACTTGTTTCTTCTGCGTATGTCCACCTGATAAAGAAACAGTACATGTAAATCTTTATTAAGCAACAGTGCATACTGGAACAAGTCTGACTTCTCTCCTATTCCAGAAAAATAAAATCTTCTTGAGGGAACGCAGCATACAAAAAATAAAAAGACTTTTTTCTTCTGCGTTTGTCCACCTGATAAAGAAACAGTACAGGTGAATCTTTATTAAGCAACAGTGCATACTGGAACAAGTCTGACTTCTCTCCTACTCCAGAACAATAAAATCTTCTTGAGGGAACGTAGCATACAAGAAATTAGACTTGTTTCTTCTGTGTTTGTCCACCTGATAAAGAAACAGTACAGGTGAATCTTTATTAAACAACAGTGCATACCGGAACAAGTCTGACTTCTCTCCTATTCCAGAACAATAAAATCTTCTTGAGGGAACGCAGCATATAAGAAATTAGACTTGTTTCTTCTGCACTTGTCCACCTGATAAAGAAACAGTACAGGTGAATCTTTATCAAGCAACAGTGCATACTGGAACAAGTCTGACTTCTCTCCTATTCCAGAACAATAAAATCTTCTTGAGGGAACGCATCATACAAAAAATTAGATTGTTTCTTCTGCGTTTGTCCACCTGATAAAGAAACAGTTCAGGTGAATCTTTATCAAGGAACAGTGCATACTGGAATAAGTCTGACCTCTCCTATTCCAGAACAATAAAATCTTCTTGAGGGAACGCAGCATACAAGAAATTAGACTTGTTTCTTCTGCGTTTGTCCACCTGATAAAGAAACAGTACAGGTGAATCTTTATTAAGCAACAGTGCATACTGGAACAAGTCTGACTTCTCTCCTATTCCAGAACAATAAAATCTTCTTGAGGGAACGCAGCATACAAAAAATTAGACTTTTTTCTTCTGCATTTGTCCACCTGATAAAGAAAAATTACAGGTGAATCTTTATTAAGTAACAGTGCATACTGGAACAAGTCTGACTTCTCTCCTATTCCAGAACAATAAAATCTTCTTGAGGGAACGCAGCATACAAGAAATTAGACTAGTTTCTTCTTTGTTTGTCCACCTGATAAAGTAACAGTACAGGTGAATCTTTATTAAGCAACAGTGCATACTGGAACAAGTCTGACTTCTCTCCTATTCCAGAACAATAAAATCTTCTTGAGGGAACGCAGCATACAAGAAATTAGAATTTTTTCTTCTGCGTTTGTCCACCTGATAAAGAAACAGTACATGTGAATCTTTATCACGAAACAGTGCATACTGGAACAGGTCTGATTTCTCTCCTATTCACGAACAATAAAATCTTCTTGAGGGAAGGCAGCATACAAGAAATTAGACTTGTTTCTTCTGTGTTTGTCCACCTGATAAAGAAACAGTACAGGTGAATCTTTATCAGGCAACAGAGCATACTGGAACAAGTGTGACTTCTCTCCTATTCCAGAAAAATAAAATCTTCGAGGGAACGCAGCTTACTAGAAATTAGACTTGTTTTTTCTTCGTTTGTCCACCTGATAAAGAAACAGTACAGGTGAATCTTTATCAAGCAACACCGCATACTGGAACAAGTTTGACTTCTCTCCTATTCCAGAACAATAAAATATTTTTGAGGGAACGCAGCATACAAGAAATTAGACTTATTTCTTCGGCGTTTGTCCACCTGATAAAGAAACAGTACATGTGAATCTTTATTAAGCAACAGTGCATACTGGAACAAGTCTGACTTCTCTCCTATTCCAGAACAATAAAATATTCTTGATGGAACGCAGCATATAAGAAATTGGACTTGTTTCTTCTTTGTTTGTCCACCTGATAAAGAAACAGTACAGGTGAATCTTTATCAAGCAACAGTGCATAATGGAACAAGTGTGACTTCTCTCCTATTCCAGAACAATAAAATATTCTTGATGGAACGCAGCATATAAGAAATTAGACTTGTTTCTTCTTTGTTTGTCCACCTGATAAAGAAACAGTACAGGTGAATCTTTATCAAGCAACAGTGCATACTGGAACAAGTCTGACTTCTCTCCTATTCCAGAACAATAAAATCTTCTTGATGGAACGCAGTAACAAGAAATTAGACTTGTTTCTTCTGCGTTTGTCCACCTGATAAAGAAACAGTACAGGTGAATCTTTATCAAGCAACAGTGCATACTGGAATAAGTCTGACTTCTCTCTTATTCCAGAACAATAAAATCTTCTTGAGGGAACGCAGCTTACTAGAAATTAGACTTGTTTCTTCTGCGTTTGTCCACCTGATAAAGAAACAGTACAGGTGAATCTTTATTAAACAAAAGTGCATACTGGAAAAAGTCTGACTTCTCTCCTATTCCAGAACAATAAAATCTTCTTGAGGGAACGCAGCGTAGAGGAAATTAGACTTGTTTCTTCTGCGTTTGTCCACCTGATAAAGAAACAGTACAGGTGAATCTTTATTAAGCAACAGTGCATACTGGAACAAGTCTGACTTCTCTCCTATTCCAGAACAATAAAATATTCTTGAGGGAACGCAGCATACAAAAAATTAGACTTGTTTCTTCTGCGTTTGTCCACCTGATAAAGAAACAGTACAGGTGAATCTTTATCAGGCAACAGTGCATACTGGAACAAGTCTGACTTCTCTCCTATTCCAGAACAATAAAATCTTCTTGATGGAACGCAGTAACAAGAAATTAGACTTGTTTCTTCTGCGTTTGTCCACCTGATAAAGAAACAGTACAGGTGAATCTTTATCAAGCAACAGTGCATACTGGAATAAGTCTGACTTCTCTCTTATTCCAGAACAATAAAATCTTCTTGAGGGAACGCACCTTACTAGAAATTAGACTTGTTTCTTCTGCGTTTGTCCACCTGATAAAGAAACAGTACAGGTGAATCTTTATTAAACAAAAGTGCATACTGGAAAAAGTCTGACTTCTCTCCTATTCCAGAACAATAAAATCTTCTTGAGGGAACGCAGCGTAGAGGAAATTAGACTTGTTTCTTCTGCGTTTGTCCACCTGATAAAGAAACAGTACAGGTGAATCTTTATTAAGCAACAGTGCATACTGGAACAAGTCTGACTTCTCTCCTATTCCAGAACAATAAAATATTCTTGAGGGAACGCAGCATACAAAAAATTAGACTTGTTTCTTCTGCGTTTTGTCCACCTGATAAAGAAACAGTACAGGTGAATCTTTATCAGGCAACAGTGCATACTGGAACAAGTCTGACGTCTCTCCTATTCCAGAACAATAAAATCTTCTTGAGGGAACGCAGCATACAAGAAATTAGATTTGTTTCTTCTGCGTTTGTCCACCTGATAAAGAAACAGTACAAGTGATTCTTTATCAAGCAACAGTGCATACTGGAACAAGTTTGACTTCTCTCCTATTCCAGAAAATAAAATATTCTTGAGGGAACGCAGCATACGAGAAATTAGACTAGTTTCTTCTGCGTTTGTCCACCTGATAAAGAAACAGTACAGGTGAATCTTTATCAAGCAACAGTGCATACTGGAAAAAGTCTGACTTCTCTCCTATTCCAGAATAATAAAATCTTCTTGAGGGAACGCAGCATACAAGAAATTAGACTTGTTTCTTCTGCGTTTGTCCACCTGATAAAGAAACAGTACAGGTGAATCTTTATCAAGCAACAGTGCATACTGGAACAAGTGTGACTTCTCTCCTATTCCAGAACAATAAAATCTTCTTGAGGGAACGCAGCATAGAGGAAATTAGACTTTTTTCTTCTGTGCTTGTCCACCTGATAAAGCAACAGTACAGGTGAATCTTTATCAAGCAACAGTGCATACTGGAACAAGTGTGACTTCTCTCCTATTCCAGAACAATAAAATCTTCTTAGGGAATGCAGCGTAGAGGAAATTAGACTTGTTTCTTCTGTGCTTGTCCACCTGATAAAGAAAACATTACAGGTGAATCTTTATCAAGCAACAGTGCATACTGGAAAAAGTCTGACTTCTCTCCTATTCCAGCCCAATAAAATCTTGAGGGAACGCAGCATAGAAGAAATTAGACTTGTTTCTTCTGTGCTTGTCCACCTGATAAAGAAACAGTACAGGTGAATCTTTATGAAGCAACAGTGCATACTGGAACAAGTGTGACTTCTCTCCTATTCCAGAACAATAAAATCTTCTCTAGGGAACGCAGCGTAGAGGAAATTAGACTTGTTTCTTCTGTGCTTGTCCACCTGATAAAGAAAAAGTACAGGTGAATCTTTATCAAGCAACAGTGCATACTGGAACAAGTCTGACTTCTCTCCTATTCCAGCCCAATAAAATCTTGAGGGAACGCAGCATAGAAGAAATTAGACTTGTTTCTTCTGTTCTTGTCCACCTGATAAAGAAACAGTACAGGTGAATCTTTATCAAGCAACAGTGCATACTGGAACAAGTCTGACTTCTCTCCTATTCCAGAACAATAAAATCTTCTTGAGGGAAGCAGCATATAAGAAATTAGACTTGTTTCTTCTGCACTTGTCCACCTGATAAAGAAACAGTACAGGTGAATCTTTATCAAGCAACAGTGCATACTGGAACAAGTGTGACTTCTCTCCTATTCCAGAACAATAAAATCTTCTTGAGGGAACGCAGCATATAAGAAATTAGACTTGTTTCTTCTGCACTTTGTCCACCTGATAAAGAAACAGTACAGGTGAATCTTTATCAAGCAACAGTGCATACTGGAACAAGTCTGACTTCTCTCCTATTCCAGCCCAATAAAATCTTCTTGATGGAACGCAGCATATAAGAAATTAGACTTGTTTCTTCTGCACTTGTCCACCTGATAAAGAAACAGTACAGGTGAATCTTTATCAAGCAACAGTGCATACTGGAACAAGTCTGACTTCTCTCCTATTCCAGAACAATAAAATCTTCTTGAGGGAACGCAGCATATAAGAAATTAGACTTGTTTCTTCTGCAATTGTCCACCTGATAAAGAAACAGTACAGGTGAATCTTTATAAAGCAACAGTGCATACTGGAACAAGTGTGACTTCTCTCCTATTGCAGCCCAATAAAATCTTCTTGAGGGAACCAGCGTAGAGGAAATTAGACTTGTTTCTTCTGCTTGTCCACCTGATAAAGAAACAGTACAGGTGAATCTTTATCAAGCAACAGTGCATACTGGAACAAGTCTGACTTCTCTCCTATTCCTGAACAATAAAATCTTCTTGAGGAACGCAGCATATAAGAAATTAGACTTTTTTCTTCTACACTTGTCCACCTGATAAAGAAACAGTACAGGTGAATCTTTATCAAGCAACAGTGCATACTGGAACAAGTGTGACTTCTCTCCTATTCCAGAACAATAAAATCTTCTTGAGGGAACGCAGCATATAAGAAATTAGACTTGTTTCTTCTGCACTTGTCCACCTGATAAAGAAACAGTACAGGTGAATCTTTATCAAGCAACAGTGCATACTGGAACAAGTCTGACTTCTCTCCTATTCCAGCCCAATAAAATTTTCTTGAGGAACGCAGCGTAGAGGAAATTAGACTTGTTTCTTCTGTGCTTGTCCACCTGATAAAGAAACAGTACAGGTGAATCTTTATCAAGCAACAGTGCATACTGGAACAAGCCTGACTTCTCTCCTATTCCTGAACAATAAAATATTCTTGAGGAACGCAGCATATAAGAAATTAGACTTGTTTCTTCTACACTTGTCCACCTGATAAAGAAACAGTACAGGTGAATCTTTATCAAGCAACAGTGCATACTGGAACAAGTCTGACCTCTCTCCTATTCCAGAACAAAAGAATTTTCTGAGGGAACGCAGCATACTAGAGTTTAGACTTGTTTCTTCTGCATTTGTCCACCTGATAAAGAAACAGTACAGGTGAATCTTTATCAAGCAACAGTGCATACTGGAACAAGCCTGACTTCTCTCCTATTCCAGAAACAATAAAATCTTCTTGAGGGAACGAATCATACAAGAAATTAGACTTGTTTCTTCTGCGTTTGTCCACCTGATAAAGAAACAGTACAGGTGAATCTTTATCAAGCAACAGTGCATACTGGAACAAGTCTGACTTCTCTCCTATTCCAGAACAATAAAATCTTCTTGAGGGAACGCAGCATATAAGATATTAGACTTGTTTCTTCTGCACTTGTCCACCTGATAAAGAAACAGTACAGGTGAATCTTTATCAAGCAACAGTGCATACTGGAACAAGTTGACTTCTGTCCTATTCCAGCCCAATAAAATCTTCTTGAGGGAACGCAGCGTAGAGAAATTAGACTTTGTTTCTTTTGTGCTCCTTCACCTGATAAAGAAACAGTACAGGTGAATCTTTATCAAGCAACAGTGCATACTGGAAAAGTCTGACTTCTCTCCTATTCCAGCCCAATAAAATCTTCTGAGGGAACGCAGCGTAGAGGAAATTAGACTTGTTTCTTCTGCGCTTGTCATCCTGATAAAGAAACAGTACAGGTGAATCTTTATCAAGCAACAGTGCATACTGGAACAAGTCTGTCTTTTCTCCTATTTCAGCCCAATAAAATCTTCTTGAGGGAACGCAGCTTACTAGAAATTAGACTTGTTTCTTCTGCGTTTGTCCACCTGATAAAGAAACAGTACAGGTGAATCTTTATCAAGCAACAGTGCATACCAGAACAAGTCTGACTTCTCTCCTATTGCAGCCCAATAAAATCTTGAGGGAACGCAGTGTAGAGGAAATTAGACTTGTTTCTTCTGCGCTTGTCCACCTGATAAAGAAACAGTACAGGTGAATCTTTATCAAGCAACAGTGCATACTGGAACAAGTGTGACTTCTCTCCTATTCCAGCCGAATAAAATCTTCTTGAGGGAACGCAGCAATTAAGAAATTAAACTTGTTTCTTCTGCACTTGTCCACCTGATAAAGAAACAGTACAGGTGAATCTTTACCAAGCAAGAGTGCATACTGGAACAAGTCTGACTTCTCTCCTATTCCAGAACAATAAAATCTTCTTGAGGGAACGCAGCATATAAGAAATTAGACTTGTTTCTTCTGCACTTGTCCACCTGATAAAGAAACAGTACAGGTGAATCTTTATCAAGCAACAGTGCATACTGGAACAAGTGTGACTTCTCTCCTATTCCAGAAAAATAAAATCTTCTTGAGGGAACGCAGCGTAGAGGAAATTAGACTTTTTCTTCTGTGCTTGTCCACCTGATAAAGAAACAGTACAGATGAATCTTTATCAAGCAACAGTGCATACTGGAACAAGTCTGACTTCTCTCCTATTCCAGCCCAATAATATCTTGAGGGAACGCAGCGTAGAGGAAATTAGACTTGTTTCTTCTGTGCTTGTCATCCTGATAAAGAAACAGTACAGGTGAATCTTTATCAAGCAACAGTGCATACTGGAACAAGTCTGACTTCTCTCCTATTCCAGAAAAATAAAATCTCCTTGAGGGAACGCAGCGTAGAGGAAATTAGACTTGTTTCTTCTTGGCTTGTCCACCTGATAAAGAAACAGTACAGGTGAATCTTTATCAAGCAACAGTGCATACTGGAACAAGTGTGACTTCTCTCCTATTCCAGCCCAATAAAATCTTCTTGAGGAACGCATCATATAAGAAATTAGACTGGTTTCTTCTGCAATTGTCCACATTGATAAAGAAACAGTACAGTGAATCTTTATCAAGCAACAGTGCATACTGGAACAAGTCTGAGTTCTCTCTTATTCCAGAACAATAAAATCTTCTTGAGGGAACGCAGCATATAAGAAATTAGACTTGTTTCTTCTGCACTTGTCCACCTGATAAAGAAACAGTACAGGTGAATCTTTATCAAGCAACAGTGTATACTGGAACAAGTCTGACTTTTCTCCTATTTCAGAACAATAAAATCTTCTTGAGGGAACGCAGCATATAAGAAATTAGACTTGTTTCTTCTGCACTTGTCCACCTGATAAAGAAACAGTACAGGTGAATCTTTATCAAGCAACAGTGCATACTGGAACAAGTATGAGTTCTCTTCTAATCCAAAACAATAAAATCTTCTTGAGGGAACTCTGCATATAAGAAATTACACTTGTTTCTTTTGCATTTGTCCACCTGATAAAGAAACAGTACAGGTGAATCTTTATCAAGCAACAGTGCATACTGGAACAAATCTGAGTTCTCTCCTATTCCAGCCCAAGAAAATCTTCTTGATGGAACAGAGCATATAATAAATTAGACTTGTTTCTTCTGCTCTTACACCTGATAAAGAAACAGTACAGGTGAATCTTTATCAAGCAACAGTGCATACTGGAATAAGTCTGACTTCTCTCCTATTCCCGAACAATAAAATCTTCTTGAGGGAACGCAGCATATAAGATATTAGACTTGTTTCTTCTGCACTTGTCCACCTGATAAAGAAACAGTGCAGGTGAATCTTTATCAAGCAACAGTGCATACTGGAACAAGCCTGACTTCTCTCCTATTCCTGAACAATAACATCTTCTTGAGGGAACGCAGCATATAAGAAATTAGACTTGTTTCTTCTACACTTGTCCACCTGATAAAGAAACAGTACAGGTGAATCTTTATCAAGCAACAGTGCATACTGGAACAAGTCTGACCTCTCTTATTCTAGAACAAAAGAATTTTCTCGAGGGAACGTAGCATACTAGAGGTTAGATTTGTTTCTTCTGCGATTTTCCACCTGATAAAGAAACAGTACAGGTGAATCTTTATCAAGCAACAGTGCATACTGGAACAAGCCTGACTTCTCTCCTATTCCAGAACAATAAAATCTTCTTGAGGCAACGCAGCATACAAGAAATTAGACTTGTTTCTTCTGCGTTTGTCCACCTGATAAAGAAACAGTACAGGTGAATTTTCATCAAGCAACAGTGCATACTGGAACAAGTGTGACTTCTCTCCTATTCCAGCCCAATAAAATCTTCTTGAGGGAACGCAGCATAGAGGAAATTAGACTTGTTTCTTCTGTGCTTGTCCACCTGATAAAGAAACATTACAGGTGAATCTTTATCAAGCAACAGTGCATACTGGAACAAGTCTGACTTCTGTCCTATTCCAGCCCAATAAAATCTTCTTGAGGGAACGCAGCGTAGAGGAAATTAGACTTGTTTCTTCTGTGCTTCTCCACCTGATAAAGAAACAGTACAGGTGAATCTTTATCAAGCAACAGTGCATACTGGAACAAGTCTGACTTCTCTCGTATTCCAGCCCAATAAAATCTTCTTGGGGGAACGCAGCGTATAAGAAATTAGACTTGTTTCTTCTGCGCTTGTTAACCCGATAAAGAAACAGTACAGGTGAATCTTTATCAAGCAACAGTGCATACTGGAACAAGTCTGACTTCTCTACTATTCCAGCCCAATAAATTCTTATTGAGGGAACGCAGCGTAGAGGAAATTAGACTTGTTTCTTCTGCGCTTGTCCACCTGATAAAGAAACAGTACGTGTGAATCTTTATCAAGCAACAGTGCATACTGGAACAAGTCTGACTTTTCTCCTATTCCAGCCCAATAAAATCTTCTTGAGGGAACGCAGCGTACCAGAAATTAGACTTTTTCTTCTGCGTTTTTCCACCTGATAAAGAAACAATACAAGTGAATCTTTATCAAGCAACAGTGCATACTGGAACAAGTCTGAGTTCTCTCTTATTCCAGAACAATAAAATCTTCTTGAGGGAACGCAGCATATAAGAAATTAGACTTGTTTCTTCTGCACTTGTCCACCTGATAAAGAAACAGTACAGGTGAATCTTTATCAAGCAACAGTGCATACTGGAACAAGTGTGAGTTCTCTCCTATTCCAGAACAATAAAATCTTCTCGAGGGAACGCAGCATAAAAAAAATTAGACTTGTTTCTTCTGCACTTGTCCACCTGATAAAGAAACAGTACAGGTGAATCTTTATCAAGCAACAGTGTATACTGGAACAAGTCTGACTTTTCTCCTATTTCAGAACAATAAAATCTTCTTGAGGGAACGCAGCATATAAGAAATTAGACTTGTTTCTTCTGCACTTGTCCACCTGATAAAGAAACAGTACAGGTGAATCTTTATCAAGCAACAGTGCATACTGGAACAAGTCTGACCTCTCTTATTCTAGAACAAAAGAATTTTCTTGAGGGAACGTAGCATACTAGAGGTTAGATTTGTTTCTTCTGCGATTTTCCACCTGATAAAGAAACAGTACAGGTGAATCTTTATCAAGCAACAGTGCATAATGGAACAAGCCTGACTTCTCTCCTATTCCAGAACAATAAAATCTTCTTGAGGGAACGCAGCATACAAGAAATTAGACTTGTTTCTTCTGCGTTTGTCCACCTGATAAAGAAACAGTACAGGTGAATTTTCATCAAGCAACAGTGCATACTGGAACAAGTGTGACTTCTCTCCTATTCCAGCCCAATAAAATCTTCTTGAGGGAACGCAGCATAGAGGAAATTAGACTTGTTTCTTCTGTGCTTGTCCACCTGATAAAGAAACAGTACAGGTGAATCTTTATCAAGCAACAGTGCATACTGGAACAAGTCTGACTTCTGTCCTATTCCAGCCCAATAAAATCTTCTTGAGGGAACACAGCGTAGAGGATATTAGACTTGTTTCTTCTGTGCTTATCCACCTGATAAAGAAACAGTACAGGTGAATCTTTATCAAGCAACAGTGCATACTGGAACAAGTCTGACTTCTCTCGTATTCCAGCCCAATAAAATCTTCTTGGGGGAACGCAGCGTATAAGAAATTAGACTTGTTTCTTCTGCGCTTGTTAACCCGATAAAGAAACAGTACAGGTGAATCTTTATCAAGCAACAGTGCATACTGGAACAAGTCTGACTTCTCTACTATTCCAGCCCAATAAATTCTTATTGAGGGAACGCAGCGTAGAGGAAATTAGACTTGTTTCTTCTGCGCTTGTCCACCTGATAAAGAAACAGTACAGGTGAATCTTTATCAAACAACAGTGCATACTGGAACAAGTCTGACTTTTCTCCTATTCCAGACCAATAAAATCTTCTTGAGGGAACGCAGCGTACTAGAAATTAGACTTTTTCTTCTGGCTTGTCCACCTGATAAAGAAACGGTACAGGTGAATCTTTATCAAGCAACAGTGCATACTGGAACAAGTCTGACTTCTCTCCTATTCCAGAACAATAAAATCTTCTTGAGGGAACGCAGTGTAGAGGAAATTAGACTTGTTTCTTCTGCTTGTCCACCTGATAAAGAAAAATTACAGGTGAATCTTTATGAAGCAACAGTGCATACTGGAACAAGTCGGAGTTCTCTCCTATTCCAGAACAATGAAATCTTCTTGAGGGAACGCAGCATATAAGAAATTAGACTTGTTTCTTCTGCACTTGTCCAACTGATAAAGAAACAGTACAGGTGAATCTTTATCAAGCAACAGTGCATACTGGAACAAGTCTGACTTCTCTCCTATTCCAGAACAATAAAATCTTCTTGAGGGAACGCAGCATATAAGAAATTAGACTTGTTTCTTCTGCACTTGTCCACCTGATAAAGAAAAATTATAGGTGAATCTTTATGAAGCAACAGTGCATACTGGAACAAGTCGGAGTTCTCTCCTATTCCAGAACAATGAAATCTTCTTGAGGGAACGCAGCATATAAGAAATTAGACTTGTTTCTTCTGCACTTGTCCACCTGATAAAGAAACAATACAGGTGAATCTTTATCAAGCAACAGTGCATACTGGAACAAGTCTGAGTTCTCTTCTATTCCAGAATAATAAAATCTTCTTAAGGGAACGCAGCATACAAGAAATTAGACTTGTTTCTTCTGCGTTTGTCCACCTGATAAAGAAATAGTACAGGTGAATCTTTATTAAGCAACAGTGCATACTGGAACAAAGCAGACCTCTCTTATTCTAGAACAAAAGAATTTTCTCAAGGGAACGTAGCATACTAGAGGTTAGATTTGTTTCTTCTGCGTTTTTCCACCTGATAAAGAAACAGTACAGGTGAATCTTTATGAAGCAACAGTGCATTCTGGAACAAGTCTGACTTCTCTCCTATTCCAGAACAATAAAATCTTCTTGAGGGAACGCAGCATACAAGAAATTAGACTTGTTTCTTCTGCGTTTGTCCACCTGATAAAGAAACAGTACAGGTGAATCTTTTTGAAGCAACAGTGCATACTGGAACAAGTGTGACTTCTCTCCTATTCCAGAACAATAAAATCTTCTTGAGGGAACGCAGCATATAAGAAATTAGACTTGTTTCTTCTGCACTTGTCCACCTGATAAAGAAACAGTACAGGTGAATCTTTATCAAGCAACAGTGCATACTGGAACAAGTCTGAGTTCTCTTCTAATCCAAAACAATAAAATCTTCTTGATGGAACGCTGCATATAAGAAATTAGACTTGTTTCTTTTGCATTTGTCCACCTGATAAAGAAACAGTACAGGTGAATCTTTATCAAGCAACAGTGCATACTGGAACAAATCTGAGTTCTCTCCTATTCCAGCCCAATAAAATCTTCTTGATGGAACAGAGCATATAATAAATTAGACTTGTTTCTTCTGCTCTTGTCCACCTGATAAAGAAACAGTACAGGTGAATCTTTATCAAGCAACAGTGCATACTGGAATAAGTCTGACTTCTCTCCTATTCCAGAACAATAAAATCTTCTTGAGGGAACGCAGCATATAAGATATTAGACTTGTTTCTTCTGCACTTGTCCACCTGATAAAGAAACAGTACAGGTGAATCTTTATCAAGCAACAGTGCATACTGGAACAAGTCTGAGTTCTCTCCTATTCCAGCCCAATAAAATCTTCTTGAGGGAACGCAGCGTAGAGGAAATTAGACTTGTTTCTTTTGTGCTTGTCCACCTGATAAAGAAACATTACAGGTGAATCTTTATCAAGCAACAGTGCATACTGGAACAAGCCTGACTTCTCTCCTATTCCTGAACAATAAAATCTTCTTGAGGAACGCAGCATATAAGAAATTAGACTTGTTTCTTCTACACTTGTCCACCTGATAAAGAAACAGTACAGGTGAATCTTTATCAAGCAACAGTGCATACTGGAACAAGTCTGACCTCTCTTATTCTAGAACAAAAGAATTTTCTCGAGGGAACGTAGCATACTAGAGGTTAGATTTGTTTCTTCTGCGATTTTCCACCTGATAAAGAAACAGTACAGGTGAATCTTTATCAAGCAACAGTGCATAATGGAACAAGCCTGACTTCTCTCCTATTCCTGAACAATAAAATCTTCTTGAGGGAACGCAGCATACAAGAAATTAGACTTGTTTCTTCTGCGTTTGTCCACCTGATAAAGAAACAGTACAGGTGAATTTTCATCAAGCAACAGTGCATACTGGAACAAGTGTGACTTCTCTCCTATTCCAGCCTAATAAAATCTTCTTGAGGGAACGCAGCATAGAGGAAATTAGACTTGTTTCTTCTGTGCTTGTCCACCTGATAAAGAAACAGTACAGGTGAATCTTTATCAAGCAACAGTGCATACTGGAACAAGTCTGACTTCTGTCCTATTCCAGCCCAATAAAATCTTCTTGAGGGAACGCAGCGTAGAGAAAATTAGACTTGTTTCTTCTGTGCTTGTCCACCTGATAAAGAAACAGTACAGGTGAATCTTTATCAAGCAACAGTGCATACTGGAACAAGTCTGACTTCTCTCGTATTCCAGCCCAATAAAATCTTCTTGGGGGAATGCAGCGTATAAGAAATTAGACTTGTTTCTTCTGCGCTTGTTAACCCGATAAAGAAACAGTACAGGTGAATCTTTATCAAGCAACAGTGCATACTGGAACAAGTCTGACTTCTCTACTATTCCAGCCCAATAAATTCTTATTGAGGGAACGCAGCGTAGAGGAAATTAGACTTGTTTCTTCTGCGCTTGTCCACCTGATAAAGAAACAGTACAGGTGAATCTTTATCAAGCAACAGTGCATACTGGAACAAGTCTGACTTTTCTCCTATTCCAGCCCAATAAAATCTTCTTGAGGGAACGCAGCGTACTAGATATTAGACTTTTTTCTTCTGCGTTTGTCCACCTGATAAAGAAACGGTACAGGTGAATCTTTATCAAGCAACAGTGCATACTGGAACAAGTCTGACTTCTCTCCTATTCCAGCCCAATAAAATCTTGAGGGAACGCAGTGTAGAGGAAATTAGACTTGTTTCTTCTGCACTTGTCCACCTGATAAAGAAAAATTACAGGTGAATCTTTATCAAGCAACAGTGCATACTGGAACAAGTCAGAGTTTTCTCCTATTCCAGAACAATTAAATCTTCTTGAGGGAACGCAGCATATAAGAAATTAGACTTTTTTCTTCTACACTTGTCCACCTGATAAAGAAACAATACAGGTGAATCTTTATCAAGCAACAGTGCATACTGGAAAAAGTCTGAGTTCTCTTCTATTCCAGAACAATAAAATCTTCTTGAGGGAACGCAGCATACAAGAAATTAGACTTGTTTCTTCTGCGTTTGTCCACCTGATAAAGAAATAGTACAGGTGAATCTTTATTAAGCAACAGTGCATACTGGAACAAAGCAGACCTCTCTTATTCTAGAACAAAAGAATTTTCTCAAGGGAACGTAGCATACTAAGAGGTTAGATTTGTTTCTTCTGCGTTTTTCCACCTGATAAAGAAACAGTACAGGTGAATCTTTATGAAGCAACAGTGCATACTGGAACAAGTCTGACTTCTCTCCTATTCCAGAACAATAAAATCTTCTTGAGGGAACGCAGCATTCAAGAAATTAGACTTGTTTCTTCTGCGTTTGTCCACCTGATAAAGAAACAGTACAGGTGAATCTTTATTAAGCAACAGTGCATACTGGAACAAGTGTGACTTCTCTCCTATTCCAGCCCAATAAAATCTTCTTAAGGGAACACAGCGTAGAGGAAATTAGACTTGTTTCTTCTGTGCTTATCCACCTGATAAAGAAACAGTACAGGTGAATCTTTATCAAGCAACAGTGCATACAGGAACAAGTCTGACTTCTCTCCTATTCCAGCCCAATAAAATCTTCTTGAGGGAATGCAGCGTAGAGGAAATTAGACTTGTTTCTTTTGCGCTTGTCCACCTGATAAAGAAACAGTACAGGTGAATCTTCATCATGCAACACTGCATACTGGAACAAGTCTGACTTCTCTACTATTCCAGCCCAATAAATTCATCTTGAAGGAACGCAGCGTAGAGGAAATTAGACTTATTTCTTCTGCACTTGTCCACCTGATAAAGAAATAGTATAGGTGAATCTTTATCAAGCAACAGTGCATACTGGAACAAGTCTGACTTTTCTCCTATTCCAGCCCAATAAAATCTTCTTGAGGGAACGCAGCTTACCAGAAATTAGACTTGTTTCTTCTGCGTTTGTCCACCTGATAAAGAAACAGTACAGGTGAATCTTTATCAAAGCAACAGTGCATACTGGAACAAGTCTGATTTCTCTCCTATTCCAGCCCAATAAAATCTTGAGGGAATGCAGTGTAGAGGAAATTAGACTCGTTTCTTCTGCGCTTGTCCACCTGATAAAGAAACAGTACAGGTGAATCTTTATCAAGCAACAGTGCATACTGGAACAAGTCTGACTTCTCTCCTATTCCAGCCCAATAAAATCTTTTCGAGGGAACGCAGCATATAAAAAATTAGACTTGTTTCTTCTGCACTTGTCTACCTGATAAAGAAACTGTACAGGTGAATCTTTATCAAGCAACAGTGCATACTGGAATAAGTCTGACTTCTCTCTTATTCCAGAACAATAAAATCTTCTTGAGGGAACGCAGCATATAAGAAATTAAGACTTGTTTCTTCTGCACTTGTCCACCTGATAAAGAAACAGTACAGGTGAATCTTTATCAAGCAACAGTGCATACTGGAAAAAGTCTGACTTCTCTCCTATTCCAGAACAATAAAATCTTCTTGAGGGAACGCAGCATACAAGAAATTGGACTTGTTTCTTCTGCACTTGTCCACCTGATAAAGAAACAGTACATGTGAATCTTTATCAAGCAACAGTGCATACTGGAACAAGTCTGACCTCTCTTATTCTGGAACAAAAGAATTTTCTCGAGGGAACGTAGCATACTAGAGGTTAGATTTGTTTCTTACGCGTTTTTCCACCTGATAAAGAAACAGTACAGGTGAATCTTTATCAAGCAACAGTGCATACTGGAACAAGCCTGACTTCTCTCCTATTCCAGAACAATAAAATCTTCTTGAGGGAACGCAGCATGCAAGATGTTAGACTTGTTTCTTCTGCGTTTGTCCACCTGATAAAGAAACAGTACAGGTGAATCTTTATCAAGCAACAGTGCATACTGGAACAAGTCTGACTTCTCTCCTATTCCAGCCCAATAAAATCTTCTTGAGGGAACGCAGCGTAGAGGAAATTAGACTTGTTTCTTCTGTGCTTGTCCACCTGATAAAGAAACAGTACAGGTGAATCTTTATCAAGCAACAGTGCATACTTGAACAAGTCTGACTTCTCTCCTATTCCAGCCCAATAAAATCTTCTTGAGGGAACGCAGCATGCAAGAAATTAGACTTGGTTCTTCTTCGCTTGTCCACCTGATAAAGAAACAGTACAGGTGAATCTTTATCAAGCAACAGTGCATACTGGAACAAGTCTGACTTCTCTAATAAACCAGCCCAATAAATTCTTCTTGAGGGAACGCAGCGTAGAGGAAATTAGACTCTTTTCTTCTGTACTTGTCCACCTGATAAAGAAACAGTACAGGTGAATCTTTATCAAGCAACAGTGCATAATGGAACAAGTGTGACTTCTCTCCTATTCCAGCCCAATAAAATCTTCTTGAGGGAACGCAGCATATAAGAAATTAAACTTGTTTCTTCTGCGCTTGTCCACCTGATAAAGAAACAGTACAGGTGAATCTTTATCAAGCAACAGTGCATACTGGAACAAGTCTGACTTCTCTCCTATTCCAGAACAATAAAATCTTCTTGAGGGAACACAGCATACAAGAAATTAGACTTGTTTCTTCTGCGCTTGTCCACCTGATTAAGAAACAGTACAGGTGAATCTTTATCAAGCAACAGTGCATACTGGAACAAGTCTGACTTCTCTCCTATTCCAGCCCAATAAAATCTTCTTAAGGGAACGCAGCGTAGAGGAAATTAGACTTGTTTCTTCTGCACTTGTCCACCTGATAAAGAAACAGTACAAGTGAATCTTTATCAAGCAACATTGCATACTGGAACAAGTCTGACTTCTCTCCTATTCCAGAACAATAAAATCTTCTTGAGGGAACTCATCGTAGAGGAAATTAGACTTGTTTCTTCTGCACTTGTCCACCTGATAAAGAAACAGTACAGGTGAATCTTTATCAAGCAACAGTGCATACTGGAACAAGTGTGACTTCTCTCCTATTCCAGCCCAATAAAATCTTCTTGAGGGAACGCAGCGTAGAGGAAATTAGACTTGTTTCTTCTGCATTTGTCCACCTGATAAAGAAACGGTACAGGTGAATCTTTATCAAGCAACAGTGCATACTGGAACAAGTCTGACTTTTCTCCTATTCCGGAACAATAAAATATTCTTGAGGGAACACAGCACTCAAGAAATTAGACTTGTTTCTTCTACGCTTGTCCACCTGATAAAGAAACAGTACAGGTGAATCTTTATCAAGCAACATTGCATACTGGAACAAGTCTGACTTTTCTCCTATTCCAGCCCATTAAAATCTTCTTGAGGGATCGCAGCTTACTAGAAATTAGACTTGTTTCTTCTGTGCTTGTCCACCTGATAAAAAAACAGTACAGGTGAATCTTTATCAAGCAACAGTGCATACTGGAACAAGTCTGACTTCTCTCCTCTTCCAGCCCAATAAAATCTTCTTGAGGGAACGCAGCATAGAGGAAATTAGACTTGTTTCTTCTGTGCTTGTCCACCTGATAAAGAAACAGTACAGGTGAATCTTTATCAAGCAACAGTGCATACTGGAACAAGTCTGACTTCTCTCCTATTCGAGCCCAATAAAATCTTCTTGAGGGAACGCAGCGTAGAGGAAATTAGACTTGTTTCTTCTGCACTTCTCCACCTGATAAAGAAACAGTACAAGTGAATCTTTATCAAGCAACAGTGCATACTGGAACAAGTCTGACTTCTCTCCTATTCCAGAACAATAAAATCTTCTTGAGGGAACACAGCATACAAGAAATTAGACTTGTTTCTTCTGCGCTTGTCCACCTGATAAAGAAACAGTACAGGTGAATCTTTATCAAGCAACAGTGCATACTGGAACAAGTCTGACTTCTCTCCTATTCCAGCCCAATAAATTCTTCGAGGGAACGCAGCGTAGAGGAAATTAGACTTGTTTCTTCTGTACTTGTCCACTTGATAAAGAAACAGTACAGGTGAATCTTTATCAAGCAACAGTGCATACTGGAACAAGTCTGACTTCTCTCCTAATCCAGCCCAATAAAATCTTCTTGAGGGAACGCAGCTTACTAGAAATTAGACTTGTTTCTTCTGCGCTTGTCCACCTGATAAAGAAACAGTACAGGTGAATCTTTATCAAGCAACAGTGCATACTGGAACAAGTCTGACTTTTCTCCTATTCCGGAACAATAAAATCTTCTTGAGGGAACGCATCATGCAAGAAATTAGACTGGTTTCTTCTGCGCTTGTCCACCTGATAAAGAAACAGTACAGGTGAATCTTTATCAAGCAACAGTGCATACTGGAACAAGTCTTACTTCTCTCCTATTCCAGCCCAATAAAATTTTCTTGAGGGAACGCAGCGTAGAGGAAATTAGACTTGTTTCTTCTGCACTTGTCCACCTGATAAAGAAACAGTACAGGTGAATCTTTATCAAGCAACAGTGCATACTGGAACAAGTCTGACTTCTCTCCTATTCCAGCCCAATAAAATCTTCTTGAGGGAACGCAACTTACTAGAAATTAGACTTGTTTCTTCTGTGCTTGTCCACCTGATAAAGAAACAGTACAGGTGAATCTTTATCAAGCAACAGTGCATACTGAAACAATTCTGACTTTTCTCCTATTCCGGAACAATAATATATTCTTGAGGGAACGCAGCACTCAAGAAATTAGACTTGTTTCTTCTGCGCTTGTCCACCTGATAAAGAAACAGTACAGGTGAATCTTTATCAAGCAACAGTGCATACTGGAATAAGTCTGACTTCTCTCCTATTCCAGCCCAATAAAATCTTCTTGAGGGAACGCAGCTTACTAGAAATTAGACTTGTTTCTTCTGTGCTTGTCCACCTGATAAAGAAACAGTACAGGTGAATCTTTATCAAG
>NC_090731.1:131995909-132000909 GCF_036898095.1 Palaemon carinicauda
TACTCTAGTAGAGATAAACCATTTTGATTTTATTATCTGGAAGGCTGCAGCAATGGGTTGTGAGGGAAACACAAGTGTGTGTCTTTAATTTCTGAATTGTTATGCTATACTATGCATATCCAGTGATACATAGTTCACTTGATACTCATGGAAATTTCTTCTCTTTACAGAAGGACACTCCGAAGTGGGGAAGTGCTTTCTGCAATGTCAGCAGCAAGAACCTCTGCGGACATGAGTTTTGTAGGAGACACGCAGCATACGCTGTCTCCAAGGATGATCTCCGGTATTGGGACCCTCAGGTATGTACTGTGTGCACTAACCTGATTAATGAGACATTTAAATAGCTAGGAAGAAGCTTCGTACCTGGGTAAGGGGCTTCCAAAAGTACACTTCTGGCCCTTATCTTCCAAGTGAGAAGATGAGGGCGTATCTTTTCCCTAAGGCATCAGCTGATGCAGTGATTCCCCAGCCTCAAGAGGAGATCCCCTAAGTTCAGATCCAGGTGGATGCTGAAGTCGCGGTCGCGATGCAAGACATCCAGCTAAATGACAGGATATCTGATGTGGACGGGTGTCAGGAGGAAGACCTCCTTGCAGAAGCCCAGGATGAAGTTCAAGCCCCTCTACATCGGCCGGTCTCCCAGTAGAGCTGGGACAGGCCCTCTCTTCTATTGTTGGAATGATCCAACAAATGCAGAAGGAGAATCAGGAGAAGGCGGCAGCAATGGAACTGCGAATGCAGTGCCTTGCAGAATCACATGGGCCCCAGAAAAGCTCAATGTGAAAGACCTTCCTTTGTGCTCGGATGCTAACCCATGGAGGTATGCTGAGCACATGTCGATGTCGACTGGAAAGATCGTCATCTCGGATATGCTGGGCTCAGTTCCCCTGGAGGGTGGAATTCTGGCCCAGCAAGGCACCATATCCGGACTGTTATGTCCGGCTGAGGAAGGAACCAGCTTCAAAGGAGGAGGCAGAGCCGAAGGAGGTCATAGTGATGACCATGCTAAGGCTCAAGCTCTACTTTCATCTTCGATGAAAGAGAGGGGCTTCTCTAACTCAAAGGTAGCTGCATTGAATAGGAAGCTCCCTTCCTTTGTGTCCTCGCCTACTAGAGCCTTCCCCCTTTTACAGAAAGGGTTTCTGGCTGTACTAAAAGCAATCGAGGCCGGCAAGTCTTGCCCCTCCCTAGAGGAGTGTAAACCCTTGTCGCTGGCCCTGCCTATGGACCACAAAGATTGGAAGGACGTCCATCTTACGTTCTAAGTGGGAAAGTTGGAGGCTGATATTGCCGGACGTCAGTTCGGCAAGGACCTCCCTAAGCTGTCTGACTTTCTTTTGCGAAGTGAGTTCGATACAAAAGAAAGACTGACTGCCTCAATGTCTCTTCAGACTACTCTCGAGACGATGGCAAGTGACCCCAAGGTCCATGAAATGTTCATGGTAGTGGCCAAGCCTCATCTGGCCACAGTGACGAAGGACCTTTATGGCTTCGTCAAGGCAAGGAGAGCTTGTAGGGAGTTCGTGTTTACCTCGGCTACAGTGAGGCACGAGCTAAAGAAACTAATCTCCTCCAACATTTGGGGAAAAGACCTTTTTCCCTACCGACTTGGTCAAAGAAGTTTTTGATAAAGCCACCTTGGAGAATAGAAACCTTCTCCAGAAGTGGGACCTGGCTATCAAAAGAAAGTCTTCCCCGGATGATGGTCCTCAACCAAAGAGGAAGACTATGAGGACTAGGCTACCGTCTCGGCCAGCCAAGCCTCTTAGACAGCAACAGCAACTGCAATTGCCATTGCCCCAGTGCCCCAGATCGTGGCACAAACCCCGACCACCTTTCAGTGGGTACCCCAGGCCGTGTCGACACAGTCCACGGCATTCACCCCAGCGTTCGAAGGGCAGTCTACTTCCTTCCGAGCAAAGCCTAGAGGAGCAGCCAGAGGCTCGTCTAGACGCCCCTCAAGGGGAAGGGGATTCAGGGGTGGTCGTGGTCAGGAAGGCAAGACCTCAGGACGGCAGTCCAAGTGAGGTGATACCGGTAGGAGGGAGACTTCTGAAATTTCGGGATCGGTGGACCTTCGATCCCTGGGCCCACAGCCTACTCAAGAATGGATTGGGCGGGAGCTGGTACAGCACTCCACCCCCGTACCTTCGGTTTTTCCAACACTCCACCCCTGTTATGGAGGAGTACGTTCAAGAACGGTTGGAGAAAAAGGGTGAAGCCCATCAATTTCTAAGGGAGGCTGTTTTGTGTTCCCAAGAAAGACTCGGAAAAGCTCAGAGTCATTCTGGACTTGTCGCCACTTAACAAGTTCATAGTGAATTGCAAATTCAAAATGCTAACACTGCAACACATAAGGACCTTACTGCCCAAGAGGGCATATTCCGTCTCTATAGACTTGTCAGATGCCTACTGGCACATTCCAATTAGCCATCGACTCTCCCCCTACCTAGGGTTCAGGCTACAGCGAAGACTATACGCCTTCGGAGCCATGCCATTCGGGCTAAACATAGCCCCAAGGATTTTACGAAGCTTGCGAGTGTAGCTCTCAAACAATTTCGCCTAAAGGGAATTCAGGTAGTAGCCTACCTGGACGACTGGTTGGTGTGGGCAGCATCCGAGACAGAATGCTTGCAAGCTTCCAGTCAGTGATCCAGTTCCTAGAGTACCTAGGCTTCAAGATCAACAGAAAAAGTCTCGACTTTCTCCATCTCAAAAGTTCCAGTGGCTAAGATCCACTGGGACCTTTTGTCACACCGTTTCTCCACCCCAGCGAAGAAAAGGAAGGAGATAGCGGGTTCTGTCAAGAGACTTCAAGATTCCGAAAGGATATCAAGACACGAGCAGGAGAGAGTACTGCGCTCTCTCCAGTTTGCTTCGGTGACAGACCCAGTGCTAAGAGCACAGCTAAAGGATGCAATCGGAGTTTGGAGAAGTTATGCATCAAACGCGTGAAGAGATCTGAGAAGACCAGCCGCTTCGGCTAAGTACTCTTCTCAGGCCTTGGTCCCAAGTCAGACATCTAAAGAAGTCAGGTTCTTCTTCAGCCACCTCCCCCGTCGGTGACGATTCACTCAGACGCCTCAAAGGAGGGATGGGGAGGTCACTCTCATCGGAAAAAAGTCCAGGGGACTTGGTCCAGGCTATTCAAGACCTTTCTCATAAAACTTTCTAGAAGCTAGGGCAGTGCTCCTTACCTTAAAGAAAGTCTCCCCGCGTCATTCGTTCCACATAAAGTGGTAATAGACAGCTAGGTAGTTGTAAGATACTTGAATCGACAAGGATCGAGGTCACCACCTCTCAACCAGGTGATGTTGGCCGTCTTCCGATTGGCGGAAAAGAAGAAGTGGTACCTGTCGGCAGTTCACCTTCAAGGAGTCCGCAATGTGACAGCGGACGCTCTATCCAGGTTCACACCGATAGAGTCAGAATGGTCCTTAGACGCAGGATCATTCTCCTTCATTCTGAATCAGTCCCAGAACTGCAGATAGACCTCTTTGCGACGAAAGACAACAAGAAGTTGCCCCTGTACGTGCCCCGTACGAGGACCCCTTAGCGGAAGCAGTGGACGCGATGTCCCTCGACTGGAACAGATGGTCCAAGATTTATCTGTTCCCTCCTCACAACCTTCTGTTGAGGGTCCTCAACAAACTGAGATCCTTCAAAGGGTAGCGGCAATAGTGGCCCACAAGTGGCCGAACAGCGTGTGGTTCCTCCTGGCATTGGAACTGTAGCTGAAGTTTGTACCACTACCAGATCCAGTTCTGACCCAGCGAGTCCAGAAGTCAACTGTCTGCGCTTCATTACAGAAAACCCGGACCCTGCAGTTCATGATTTTCTCTCCCTAGCGGTGAGAAAGCGTTTCGGGATTTCGAAAGCCAGTATAGACTTCATTGAGGAATATAAATGCAAATCTACTAGAAGGCAATATGAGTCATCTTGGAGAAAATGGGTGGCCTCTTGTCAAGGCGAAGATTCCGCAGGAGATCTTGACAGACTTCTGCTTATCTTTTTTCCCCACCTCCATGGTCAAGGGTTGGCAGCGAACACGATTTCAGCGTGTAAGTCTGCTTTGACAAGACCCATTCTATATGCCTTCCAGGTCGACCTAGGTAACGAGATCTTTAATAAAGTCCCGAAAGCCTGTGCTAGGCTCAGACCTTCAGCACCTCCAAAGCCCATTTCATGGTCTTTAGACAAGTTCTTCATTTCGCTTCTCTGTTGAGCAATGAAGAATGTGCGTTAAAAGATTTGACACAAAAAGTTATTTTCCTAATTTGCACTCGCGTCCGGGGCCAGGGTTAGTAAGATTGTAGCCTCTCGAGAGAGGCAGGTCGTGTTCAGTTCCTGGATGGGGAAGAACTGAACCTGTTTCCGGATCCTACGTTTCTCGCCAAGAATGAGTTACCCACCAACAGGTGGGGTCCCTGGAGAATCTGCCCTCTGAAAGAAGATGCATCTCTATGTCCAGTAGAATGCCTAAAGGTCTATCTTCATAGAACTTCAGACTTCAAGGGTGGTCAACTATTCAGGGGAGAAACATCAGGCTCAAATTTATCTCTGAATCAACTCAGAGCGAAAATCACATATTTTATTCGCAGAGCGGATCCTGACAATACACCCGCAGGTCACGATCCGAGGAAAGTTGCCTCATTCTTAAATTTCTTTAATTGCATGGATTTTGAACATCTCCATTCATACACTGGCTGGAAGTCTTCCAGAGTGTTCTTTCGCCACTATGCGAAGCAAGTAGAAGAACTAAAAGAGATCTGTGGTAGCAGTGGGTCGCGGTGTTAACCCTACTGTTTAACTCTGCGAGGAACAGTGGTCTTAATTGGGACGATTAATTCCAGGGTGAGTGTGTAGTTACATACTGTACTACAAACTAAGTGAGGGCACTGTGTTGCCCATCCAGACTGTTCCATTTCCGAAGGTGAACCTAGCATAAGTGCAGACATGTGTGCCGAGCGTTTCTAACGCTAATGTCATTGATTTGTAAT
>NC_090731.1:132005909-132011455 GCF_036898095.1 Palaemon carinicauda
TTCAGAATCCGGAGTCGGTCTTCGAAAGGTATTTCTACGTTTTTTCAAAAGATAGCAGATGGATGTAAATCGATATGATATTCTGAATCATGTTTACTTTGTGGAAAGTGATTACAGTGTTGTGTATTTCGTTAATCGGAACACTATTTTCTAATCTCGGCGCTGGGCTGAGAGTGGGTCGCACTTTTGTTGGGATAAAAGACCAATATTGTGCGTGTGAGCAGTACTACATGGAACTAAAAGGACGAATGCAGATGATAAATGACAACTTCTTTTTCAGGATGGTCTCGTGGCTTCTGCCAGCGAGACCCAACTTCTCCGAGGATGGGGTTGTTGAGGATTCTTTCCTCCATCGACTCTTGTCCTCTATCCCTGTGGTTGGGGGATTTCTGACATCTCGGAGGGATCTTCGGCAGTGTGAGCGGAAGGTTCGGAACTTGGAACAACGACTGGAAAGGATCAGAGAGGGTCTTGGACCTTTTCTCTCCTACTTTGTCCCTGGAATGGATAATTCTGGCGCTCCCATGAGCGTGGGATACACCTGGATACTGGCTTGTTTGGCCTTAGTTGGAGGGGGTATATTATTTAAATTCTTATTTTCAAAGAAAGGAAAAATTAGCGATGGCAAAAAGCAGCAAAATGAAATATTACGGAATGAATTGACGAACAAGATGACTGAACTCGAAAGGCGGATTGACGAACTTCAGGAAAAGCTGAATAAAAGAGATCTGGAAATTCGAGAATACAATGACTTATCCAAAAAGCTGGAAGAACAAATGGAAGAAGCAGAAGAGGAAAGACCAGTAACTCGTCGAAACGTCCTGGAATCTGAGATGGATCGGTGTATACACAAACAAGAATTTGACTCGGCGTTAGTTTTCCTAAGAGTTGTCCTTGAAGATTTTGACGACGTGGAATGCCGCGTGAAGGAGCTCAGATGTTTGATGGCACTGGGCAGATGGGATGAGGCCCAGAACGTTTTAGATGAACTGCCCGATGAACACAAAGTAAACTCTGATGTAAGAGTGGAATCTGCCATACTTTGTGCAAGTCACTGTGACTTTGAGGAAGCTGAAAGGATTTTGGACAAAGTTCTGAAGGGATGCCCAAATCATCCTAGGGCACTCAAAGGACGGGAGTTCCTGCAGCGGCAGGTATTATGGAATACTATTCCCATAATGATAGACAACTCGGAATTTGAGTCTGTCTTGGAAACAATTTCATGCTGTCAGAAGCTAGAGTCCTTCTTCCCCTGGGCTCGAGCAGAACTGCTCCAATTGAAAGGGAATATCTTGTGCAAGCTTCGACGGCTGGAAGAAGCTCGTGAATGTTTCCTGAGTGCTCTTGCTATTGACGAGACAGATGTTTTAACTAGGTTAAGACTCGGTCTATGCTACTTATTAGATGGAAAATACAGAGATGCAATTGCTCTATTTGAGCAACTGGACGAAGAGGAAGAGCTGGAAGAAGACTTGGTATTTTATGCCGAGGCATTGGAAAGAATGGAAATTCATGGATGTCCATTCAAAACCATCAATGTTAAAACAGACGCTTCCCAGAAGGAAATAGAAAAAGCCTACAGGAAAATGGCACTCAAGTACCATCCTGATAAGTGCCATGGGTCTGACATAGACCAACGGGAAGTACATGAGATCATGCAACATATCAACTACGCAAAAGATCTCTTAACTGATAAAGAGAAAAGGGAGGAATACAATGATGTAAGAAAATTTGTCGAAGATTTTGCAGAGGAACTTTTCGAAAATCCAAAGATGCAAGAATGGTTGGATGAAGATGAAACAGATGAATTGGATAGGTCGGATTATGAAGATGATTCCGATACTGATGAGTATGATTATGACTCTGATGATGATCATCTAGATGATGAGGAGGATAATATGTTGATGGAACATTCATATGAAGATATTTCAAGTTATGAAGGAGACGAAGAATTAGAGGAGGAAGGAAGAAGAGGAGGAGGAGGAAGAAGAAGAGGAGGAGGAGGAGGAAGAAGAAGAGGAGGAGGAGGAAGAAGAAGAAGAGGAGGAGGAGGAGGAAGAAGAAGGAGGAGGAGGAGGAGGAGAAGAAGAGGAGGAGGAGGAAGAAGAAGAGGAGGAGGAGGAAGAAGAAGAGGAGGAGGAGGAAGAAGAAGAAGAGGAGGAGGAAGAAGAAGAAGAGGAGGAGGAGGAGGAAGAAGAAGAAGAGGAGGAGGAGGAGGAAGAAGAAGAAGAGGAGGAGGAGGAGGAAGAAGAAGAAGAGGAGGAGGAGGAGGAGGAAGAAGAAGAAGAGGAGGAGGAGGAGGAAGAAGAAGAAGAGGAAGAGGAGGAAGAAGAAGAGGAGGAGGAGGAGGAGGAGGAGGAGGAGGACGAGGACGAGGAGGAAGAAACAGTTGATCACAATAGCGACATTGGCAACCAATCATTCACATCACTGAAAAGGGATTTAAAATCTCTAACATTTAAGCAGGAAAATTCTCCCTTGAGAGGCCATATGGAGAATCATGTTAGGGAAGAGCTCTATAATATAATGGAAAACAGATTTACTAATGAGATAAGAAAACTGGATGGAAGGATGAGGGATATTATGAATGCCAAAATGGAGGAAATAGAAGAAAGGCTCCGCCAAAATAAACTTCAAGAGGAGCTGACACTCTTCAAAAATGTTTGCAACGAAATACTGTCAATCAGACGGGATCAAGAGGAGATCCTGTTGATAGTTCAAAATCTTCAGAGGGACTTCACCCACCTTCCGGAGGGACAAGAAAAAGAATATAGCACAGACTTCAACCCAAAAATAAGAGAGCTTAAAGAAAGGATTGAGATAGAACAAAGAAACACTAAATGGCTGATAAACACAGTCAACAAGCATTACTCATTTGACCATAGTAAGGAGGAGACACACCAAATCTCAATTCTTGAAAATATAAATAAACTAGGAAAGCAGAACAATATCCATGTAATAGACCAGGCTGATATTGACCAAAATTTGGAGGTAATTGAAAGAGTCCTTGAAAAGTCTGAAGATAAGGGCATGAAGTTAACTGAACAATACTTGGATAGACTCAAAGTTGAAAAAAAGATTAATTTGGAGAAACTGTCCTTTGAGAAGAAATTCAACGAAGACAACTCAGCAGTGATAGAGGGAAAAGATGAAAGTGTTGAAAATATCGAGGAACTGCAGAGAGATGGAGAAGAAGAGAAAGTAGAGCAGAAGATGGAGGACGAACATGAGTTAAAGATGAAGGATACCCATAGGAGAGACCAAGCGAAGATGATGGAGTACAAACAAAGGGGCAGAGGAGTTGGGCCACTTTCAGGGAGGGGTACAGGAGCCCCGTTCGGAAAAGGAGTCGGGCCACTTCCAGGGAAGGGCACAGTAGCTCCTCGTGACAGAGGATATGGACTACCTCCAGGGAGGGGCACAGGAACTCCTCCTGGCAGAGGCAGGCCACCTCCAGGGAGGGACACAGGAGCTCCTCGTTATAGAAGCGGGCCACCTACAGGGAGGGACAAGAAACCTCCTCGCGGCAAAGGTGGTCCACTACAAAAGAGTAACACAGGAGCTCCTCCCAGCAGGGGAGGCGGACTACCTCCAGGGAGGGGTACAGGAGCTTCTCGTGGCAGAGATGGGTTACCTCCAGAGAGGGACAAGAAAACTCCTCGCGGCAAAGGTGGTCCACTACAAAAGAGTAGCACAGGAGCTCCTCCCGGCAAAGGAGGCGGACCACCTCCAGGGAGGGACACAGGAGCTTCTCGTGGCAGAGATGGGTTACCTCCAGAGAGGTACAAGAAAACTCCTCGCGGCAAAGGTGGTCCACTACAAAAGAGTAGCACAGGAGCTCCTCCCGGCAGAAGAGGCGGACCACCTCCAGGGAGGGACAAAAATGCTCCTCCTGTCAGAGATAGGCCACTTTCAGGGAGGTACTATAAAGCTCCTCACAGCAGAGGTGGGCCACCTCAAAATATTGAGCAAAGAATTCCTGGAGAAGAGTTCAAGACATATGAAAGCAATCAACATCAAAGTTCCAAAGACGAAAGAGGCAGGTTGTCTCCAAAAAGTGTCGGGCCACCTCAAAGGAAGGGCCAAAAATTCCGGACATTAAATAAGAGGTCCCGAATACTAATGGATATATCTAGTCTTGAAGATAAGGAGATAAGGGATGAGTTAGCAATCCTCAGGGTCAAAGAAAGAACATGGAGAGTTTTCATAAGAAACCCATTAAAGATAAACGACAAAACTATTCCGGATTTAGCTCCACTGGTGAGGCTTAGAAAGGAACCCCAGTTCAATACCATTCGATCTGCAAAGGTGGATATTGATAATTTCATAAATGTAGATATAAATGGTTGCAAAATACTTGCTGGAATTGCCACGGACAATATAATGAATTGCTCGATTATGACCCTCAAGGCAGTAAAGGATTTAGGTATGTTGAAACAGATGATTAAACTGAATCCTTACACCGCGAATGTTCTTTGCTATGGAGAGTTAACTATCATTGGAGTGATAATGAACGTTCCAGTTCAACTAAGTCCAGCGGTAACATGCAATGTTGACTTTTATATTCAGAATCGGGACATGTACCCGAGAATTTCACTTGGACGTGAAGTTTTGTACAAAGAGGGAATAGTCAGAATGTTTGATGAGAAAGGGTCAACACTTATCAAGGAAGATAACAAGGATTGGACGTTTCAAGATTCTAATATGACTCCCATGACTTTTAATGCTCAACTTCGTATCAATCCTCGATATCAAAAGGCAAAAATTCATATAACAGAACAAGCGGGTAACTATGTGAGAAGGGAATTCCTGATTAATAAAAGAAAAGTGGTTCTAGGGGTACGGAGGAAAGTGAACAACATAGACTCTTTAGAGCTGAAAGTCAGTACTGGTAAAATAGATCGAGTCCTACTAGAGATTGTGAACACAATTCCCAATAATCATGGAGATATAATATTGGGGACAAATTTCTTGAGGAAAGCTTATGCTATAGTGGATTATAAGAACCAGTATTTGTACCTATTGGCTTCAAATGTTTGGTACCAAATAGATGTGAATCCATTAAATGCCAAGCGAATTCCCGCCACTCAGAACTCGACAGAGCTCAGACCTCAACAGAGTAATCTACAAGATGAATCTAACAGGGAAATGAAGTCATTCTTGTTCCAAAATGCAGTGTTCCATTAAGGATATTCCATGGGAAAATAAAAGAAATTAAAATCCAATATATATATATATATATATATATATATATATATATATATATATATATATCTATATATATATATATATATATATATATATATATATATATATTCTCCACAATATGCAGTGTTCCCTCAAGAAGATTCTATTGTTCTAGAATAAGTAAGAAGTAAGACTTGTTCAGTACGCGGTGTTCCCTGTTAAAGATTCACTTGTACTGTTTCTTTATCATGTGGAAAAAAGCAGAAGAAAAAATTCTAACTTCTAGTATGCTACGATCCCTCGAGAAGATTCTTTTGTTCCAGAATAAGAAAGGTCAGACTTGTTCCAGTATGCGGTGT
>NC_090731.1:132011955-132021955 GCF_036898095.1 Palaemon carinicauda
CTGATAAAGAAACAGTACAGGTGAATCTTTATGAAGCAACAGTGCATACTGGAACAAGTCTGACTTCTCTCCTATTCCAGAACAATAAAATCTTCTTGAGGGAACGCAGCATTCAAGAAATTAGACTTGTTTCTTCTGCGTTTGTCCACCTGATAAAGAAACAGTACAGGTGAATCTTTATAAGCAACAGTGCATACTGGAACAAGTGTGACTTCTCTCCTATTCCAGCCCAATAAAATCTTCTTAAGGGAACACAGCGTAGAGGAAATTAGACTTGTTTCTTCTGTGCTTGTCCACCTGATAAAGAAACAGTACAGGTGAATCTTTATCAAGCAACAGTGCATACAGGAACAAGTCTGACTTCTCTCCTATTCCAGCCCAATAAAATCTTCTTGAGGGAATGCAGCGTAGAGGAAATTAGACTTGTTTCTTTTGCGCTTGTCCACCTGATAAAGAAACAGTACAGGTGAATCTTCATCATGCAACACTGCATACTGGAACAAGTCTGACTTCTCTACTATTCCAGCCCAATAAATTCATCTTGAAGGAACGCAGCGTAGAGGAAATTAGACTTATTTCTTCTGCACTTGTCCACCTGATAAAGAAATAGTATAGGTGAATCTTTATCAAGCAACAGTGCATACTGGAACAAGTCTGACTTTTCTCCTATTCCAGCCCAATAAAATCTTCTTGAGGGAACGCAGCTTACCAGAAATTAGACTTGTTTCTTCTGCGTTTGTCCACCTGATAAAGAAACAGTACAGGTGAATCTTTATCAAAGCAACAGTGCATACTGGAACAAGTCTGATTTCTCTCCTATTCCAGCCCAATAAAATCTTGAGGGAATGCAGTGTAGAGGAAATTAGACTCGTTTCTTCTGCGCTTGTCCACCTGATAAAGAAACAGTACAGGTGAATCTTTATCAAGCAACAGTGCATACTGGAACAAGTCTGACTTCTCTCCTATTCCAGCCCAATAAAATCTTTTCGAGGGAACGCAGCATATAAAAAATTAGACTTGTTTCTTCTGCACTTGTCTACCTGATAAAGAAACTGTACAGGTGAATCTTTATCAAGCAACAGTGCATACTGGAATAAGTCTGACTTCTCTCTTATTCCAGAACAATAAAATCTTCTTGAGGGAACGCAGCATATAAGAAATTAAGACTTGTTTCTTCTGCACTTGTCCACCTGATAAAGAAACAGTACAGGTGAATCTTTATCAAGCAACAGTGCATACTGGAAAAAGTCTGACTTCTCTCCTATTCCAGAACAATAAAATCTTCTTGAGGGAACGCAGCATACAAGAAATTGGACTTGTTTCTTCTGCACTTGTCCACCTGATAAAGAAACAGTACATGTGAATCTTTATCAAGCAACAGTGCATACTGGAACAAGTCTGACCTCTCTTATTCTGGAACAAAAGAATTTTCTCGAGGGAACGTAGCATACTAGAGGTTAGATTTGTTTCTTACGCGTTTTTCCACCTGATAAAGAAACAGTACAGGTGAATCTTTATCAAGCAACAGTGCATACTGGAACAAGCCTGACTTCTCTCCTATTCCAGAACAATAAAATCTTCTTGAGGGAACGCAGCATGCAAGATGTTAGACTTGTTTCTTCTGCGTTTGTCCACCTGATAAAGAAACAGTACAGGTGAATCTTTATCAAGCAACAGTGCATACTGGAACAAGTCTGACTTCTCTCCTATTCCAGCCCAATAAAATCTTCTTGAGGGAACGCAGCGTAGAGGAAATTAGACTTGTTTCTTCTGTGCTTGTCCACCTGATAAAGAAACAGTACAGGTGAATCTTTATCAAGCAACAGTGCATACTGGAACAAGTCTGACTTCTCTCCTATTCCAGCCCAATAAAATCTTCTTGAGGGAACGCAGCATGCAAGAAATTAGACTTGTTTCTTCTTCGCTTGTCCACCTGATAAAGAAACAGTACAGGTGAATCTTTATCAAGCAACAGTGCATACTGGAACAAGTCTGACTTCTCTAATAAACCAGCCCAATAAATTCTTCTTGAGGGAACGCAGCGTAGAGGAAATTAGACTCTTTTCTTCTGTACTTGTCCACCTGATAAAGAAACAGTACAGGTGAATCTTTATCAAGCAACAGTGCATACTGGAACAAGTGTGACTTCTCTCCTATTCCAGCCCAATAAAATCTTCTTGAGGGAACGCAGCATATAAGAAATTAAACTTGTTTCTTCTGCGCTTGTCCACCTGATAAAGAAACAGTACAGGTGAATCTTTATCAAGCAACAGTGCATACTGGAACAAGTCTGACTTCTCTCCTATTCCAGAACAATAAAATCTTCTTGAGGGAACACAGCATACAAGAAATTAGACTTGTTTCTTCTGCGCTTGTCCACCTGATTAAGAAACAGTACAGGTGAATCTTTATCAAGCAACAGTGCATACTGGAACAAGTCTGACTTCTCTCCTATTCCAGCCCAATAAAATCTTCTTAAGGGAACGCAGCGTAGAGGAAATTAGACTTGTTTCTTCTGCACTTGTCCACCTGATAAAGAAACAGTACAAGTGAATCTTTATCAAGCAACATTGCATACTGGAACAAGTCTGACTTCTCTCCTATTCCAGAACAATAAAATCTTCTTGAGGGAACTCATCGTAGAGGAAATTAGACTTGTTTCTTCTGCACTTGTCCACCTGATAAAGAAACAGTACAGGTGAATCTTTATCAAGCAACAGTGCATACTGGAACAAGTGTGACTTCTCTCCTATTCCAGCCCAATAAAATCTTCTTGAGGGAACGCAGCGTAGAGGAAATTAGACTTGTTTCTTCTGCATTTGTCCACCTGATAAAGAAACAGTACAGGTGAATCTTTATCAAGCAACAGTGCATACTGGAACAAGTCTGACTTTTCTCCTATTCCGGAACAATAAAATATTCTTGAGGGAACACAGCACTCAAGAAATTAGACTTGTTTCTTCTACGCTTGTCCACCTGATAAAGAAACAGTACAGGTGAATCTTTATCAAGCAACATTGCATACTGGAACAAGTCTGACTTTTCTCCTATTCCAGCCCATTAAAATCTTCTTGAGGGATCGCAGCTTACTAGAAATTAGACTTGTTTCTTCTGTGCTTGTCCACCTGATAAAAAAACAGTACAGGTGAATCTTTATCAAGCAACAGTGCATACTGGAACAAGTCTGACTTCTCTCCTCTTCCAGCCCAATAAAATCTTCTTGAGGGAACGCAGCATAGAGGAAATTAGACTTGTTTCTTCTGTGCTTGTCCACCTGATAAAGAAACAGTACAGGTGAATCTTTATCAAGCAACAGTGCATACTGGAACAAGTCTGACTTCTCTCCTATTCCAGCCCAATAAAATCTTCTTGAGGGAACGCAGCGTAGAGGAAATTAGACTTGTTTCTTCTGCACTTGTCCACCTGATAAAGAAACAGTACAAGTGAATCTTTATCAAGCAACAGTGCATACTGGAACAAGTCTGACTTCTCTCCTATTCCAGAACAATAAAATCTTCTTGAGGGAACACAGCATACAAGAAATTAGACTTGTTTCTTCTGCGCTTGTCCACCTGATAAAGAAACAGTACAGGTGAATCTTTATCAAGCAACAGTGCATACTGGAACAAGTCTGACTTCTCTCCTATTCCAGCCCAATAAATTCTTCGAGGGAACGCAGCGTAGAGGAAATTAGACTTGTTTCTTCTGTACTTGTCCACTTGATAAAGAAACAGTACAGGTGAATCTTTATCAAGCAACAGTGCATACTGGAACAAGTCTGACTTCTCTCCTAATCCAGCCCAATAAAATCTTCTTGAGGGAACGCAGCTTACTAGAAATTAGACTTGTTTCTTCTGCGCTTGTCCACCTGATAAAGAAACAGTACAGGTGAATCTTTATCAAGCAACAGTGCATACTGGAACAAGTCTGACTTTTCTCCTATTCCGGAACAATAAAATCTTCTTGAGGGAACGCATCATGCAAGAAATTAGACTGGTTTCTTCTGCGCTTGTCCACCTGATAAAGAAACAGTACAGGTGAATCTTTATCAAGCAACAGTGCATACTGGAACAAGTCTTACTTCTCTCCTATTCCAGCCCAATAAAATTTTCTTGAGGGAACGCAGCGTAGAGGAAATTAGACTTGTTTCTTCTGCACTTGTCCACCTGATAAAGAAACAGTACAGGTGAATCTTTATCAAGCAACAGTGCATACTGGAACAAGTCTGACTTCTCTCCTATTCCAGCCCAATAAAATCTTCTTGAGGGAACGCAACTTACTAGAAATTAGACTTGTTTCTTCTGTGCTTGTCCACCTGATAAAGAAACAGTACAGGTGAATCTTTATCAAGCAACAGTGCATACTGAAACAATTCTGACTTTTCTCCTATTCCGGAACAATAATATATTCTTGAGGGAACGCAGCACTCAAGAAATTAGACTTGTTTCTTCTGCGCTTGTCCACCTGATAAAGAAACAGTACAGGTGAATCTTTATCAAGCAACAGTGCATACTGGAATAAGTCTGACTTCTCTCCTATTCCAGCCCAATAAAATCTTCTTGAGGGAACGCAGCTTACTAGAAATTAGACTTGTTTCTTCTGTGCTTGTCCACCTGATAAAGAAACAGTACAGGTGAATCTTTATCAAGCAACAGTGCATACTGGAATAAGTCTTACTTCTCTCCTATTCCAGCCCAATAAAATTTTCTTGAGGGAACGCAGCGTAGAGGAAATTAGACTTGTTTCTTCTGCACTTGTCCACCTGATAAAGAAACAGTACAGGTGAATCTTTATCAAGCAACAGTGCATACTGGAACAAGTCTGACTTCTCTCCTATTCCAGCCCAATAAAATCTTCTTGAGGGAACGCAGTGCAGAGGAAATTAGACTTGTTTCTTCTGCGCTTGTCCACCTGATAAAGAAACAGTACAGGTGAATCTTTATCAAGCAACAGTGCATACTGGAACAAGTCTGACTTCTCTCCTATTCCAGCCCAATAAAGTCTTGAGGGAACGCAGCGTAGAGGAAATTAGACTTGTTTCTTCTGCGCTTGTCCACCTGATAAAGAAACAGTACAGGTGAATCTTTATCAAGCAACAGTGCATACTGGAACAAGTCTGACTTCTCTTCTATTCCGGAACAATAAAATCTTCTTGAGGGAACGCAGCAGGCAAGAAATTAGACTAGTTTCTTCTGCGCTTGTCCACCTGATAAAGAAACAGTACAGGTGAATCTTTATCAAGCAACACCGCATACTGGAACAAGTCTGACCTTTCTTATTCTGGAACAAAAGAATCTTCTCGAGGGATCGTAGTATACTAGAAGTTAGAATTTTTTCTTCTGCTTTTTTCCACATGATAAAGAAACAGTACAAGTGAATCTTTAACAGGGAACACCGCGTACTGAACAAGTCTTACTTCTTACTTATTCTAGAACAATAGAATCTTCTTGAGGGAACACTGCATATTGTGGAGAATTTTATATATATATATATATATATATATATATATATATATATATATATATATATATATATATAGATATAGATATATATAGATATAGATATATATATATATATATATATATATATATATATATATATATATATATATATATATATATATATATATAGATATAGATATATATATATATATATATATATATATATATATATATATATATATATATATATATATATATATATATATATATATATATATATATATATATATATATATATATATATATTGGATTTTAATTTCTTTTATTTTCCCATGGAATATCCTTAATGGAACACTGCATTTTGGAACAAGAATGACTTCATTTCCCTGTTAGATTCATCTTGTAGATTACTCTGTTGAGGTCTGAGCTCTGTCGAGTTCTGAGTGGCGGGAATTCGCTTGGCATTTAATGGATTCACATCTATTTGGTACCAAACATTTGAAGCCAATAGGTACAAATACTGGTTCTTATAATCCACTATAGCATAAGCTTTCCTCAAGAAATTTGTCCCCAATATTATATCTCCATGATTATTGGGAATTGTGTTCACAATCTCTAGTAGGACTCGATCTATTTTACCAGTACTGACTTTCAGCTCTAAAGAGTCTATGTTGTTCACTTTCCTCCGTACCCCTAGAACCACTTTTCTTTTATTAATCAGGAATTCCCTTCTCACATAGTTACCCGCTTGTTCTGTTATATGAATTTTTGCCTTTTGATATCGAGGATTGATACGAAGTTGAGCATTAAAAGTCATGGGAGTCATATTAGAATCTTGAAACGTCCAATCCTTGTTATCTTCCTTGATAAGTGTTGACCCTTTCTCATCAAACATTCTGACTATTCCCTCTTTGTACAAAACTTCACGTCCAAGTGAAATTCTCGGGTACATGTCCCGATTCTGAATATAAAAGTCAACATTGCATGTTACCGCTGGACTTAGTTGAACTGGAACGTTCATTATCACTCCAATGATAGTTAACTCTCCATAGCAAAGAACATTCGCGGTGTAAGGATTCAGTTTAATCATCTGTTTCAACATACCTAAATCCTTTACTGCCTTGAGGGTCATAATCGAGCAATTCATTATATTGTCCGTGGCAATTCCAGCAAGTATTTTGCAACCATTTATATCTACATTTATGAAATTATCAATATCCACCTTTGCAGATCGAATGGTATTGAACTGGGGTTCCTTTCTAAGCCTCACCAGTGGAGCTAAATCCGGAATAGTTTTGTCGTTTATCTTTAATGGGTTTCTTATGAAAACTCTCCATGTTCTTTCTTTGACCCTGAGGATTGCTAACTCATCCCTTATCTCCTTATCTTCAAGACTAGATATATCCATTAGTATTCGGGACCTCTTATTTAATGTCCGGAATTTTTGGCCCTTCCTTTGAGGTGGCCCGACACTTTTTGGAGACAACCTGCCTCTTTCGTCTTTGGAACTTTGATGTTGATTGCTTTCATATGTCTTGAACTCTTCTCCAGGAATTCTTTGCTCAATATTTTGAGGTGGCCCACCTCTGCTGTGAGGAGCTTTATAGTACCTCCCTGAAAGTGGCCTATCTCTGACAGGAGGAGCATTTTTGTCCCTCCCTGGAGGTGGTCCGCCTCTTCTGCCGGGAGGAGCTCCTGTGCTACTCTTTTGTAGTGGACCACCTTTGCCGCGAGGAGTTTTCTTGTACCTCTCTGGAGGTAACCCATCTCTGCCACGAGAAGCTCCTGTGTCCCTCCCTGGAGGTGGTCCGCCTCCTTTGCCGGGAGGAGCTCCTGTGCTACTCTTTTGTAGTGGACCACCTTTGCCGCGAGGAGTTTTCTTGTCCCTCTCTGGAGGTAACCCATCTCTGCCACGAGAAGCTCCTGTACCCCTCCCTGGAGGTAGTCCGCCTCCCCTGCTGGGAGGAGCTCCTGTGTTACTCTTTTGTAGTGGACCACCTTTGCCGCGAGGAGGTTTCTTGTCCCTCCCTGTAGGTGGCCCGCTTCTATAACGAGGAGCTCCTGTGTCCCTCCCTGGAGGTGGCCTGCCTCTGCCAGGAGGAGTTCCTGTGCCCCTCCCTGGAGGTAGTCCATATCCTCTGTCACGAGGAGCTACTGTGCCCTTCCCTGGAAGTGGCCCGACTCCTTTTCCGAACGGGGCTCCTGTACCCCTCCCTGAAAGTGGCCCAACTCCTCTGCCCCTTTGTTTGTACTCCATCATCTTCGCTTGGTCTCTCCTATGGGTATCCTTCATCTTTAACTCATGTTCGTCCTCCATCTTCTGCTCTACTTTCTCTTCTTCTCCATCTCTCTGCAGTTCCTCGATATTTTCAACACTTTCATCTTTTCCCTCTATCACTGCTGAGTTGTCTTCGTTGAATTTCTTCTCAAAGGACAGTTTCTCCAAATTAATCTTTTTTTCAACTTTGAGTCTATCCAAGTATTGTTCAGTTAACTTCATGCCCTTATCTTCAGACTTTTCAAGGACTCTTTCAATTACCTCCAAATTTTGGTCAATATCAGCCTGGTCTATTACATGGATATTGTTCTGCTTTCCTAGTTTATTTATATTTTCAAGAATTGAGATTTGGTGTGTCTCCTCCTTACTATGGTCAAATGAGTAATGCTTGTTGACTGTGTTTATCAGCCATTTAGTGTTTCTTTGTTCTATCTCAATCCTTTCTTTAAGCTCTCTTATTTTTGGGTTGAAGTCTGTGCTATATTCTTTTTCTTGTCCCTCCGGAAGGTGGGTGAAGTCCCTCTGAAGATTTTGAACTATCAACAGGATCTCCTCTTGATCCCGTCTGATTGACAGTATTTCGTTGCAAACATTTTTGAAGAGTGTCAGCTCCTCTTGAAGTTTATTTTGGCGGAGCCTTTCTTCTATTTCCTCCATTTTGGCATTCATAATATCCCTCATCCTTCCATCCAGTTTTCTTATCTCATTAGTAAATCTGTTTTCCATTATATTATAGAGCTCTTCCCTAACATGATTCTCCATATGGCCTCTCAAGGGAGAATTTTCCTGCTTAAATGTTAGAGATTTTAAATCCCTTTTCAGTGATGTGAATGATTGGTTGCCAATGTCGCTATTGTGATCAACTGTTTCTTCCTCCTCGTCCTCGTCCTCCTCCTCCTCCTCCTCCTCCTCCTCCTCTTCTTCTTCCTCCTCTTCCTCTTCTTCTTCTTCCTCCTCCTCCTCCTCTTCTTCTTCTTCCTCCTCCTCCTCCTCCTCTTCTTCTTCTTCCTCCTCCTCCTCCTCTTCTTCTTCTTCCTCCTCCTCCTCCTCTTCTTCTTCTTCCTCCTCCTCCTCCTCTTCTTCTTCTTCCTCCTCCTCTTCTTCTTCTTCCTCCTCCTCCTCTTCTTCTTCCTCCTCCTCCTCTTCTTCTTCCTCCTCCTCCTCTTCTTCTTCCTCCTCCTCCTCCTCTTCTTCTTCTTCCTCCTCCTCCTCCTCTTCTTCTTCTTCCTCCTCCTCCTCTTCTTCTTCCTCCTCCTCCTCCTCTTCTTCTTCCTCCTCCTCCTCTTCTTCTTCCTCCTCTAATTCTTCGTCTCCTTCATAACTTGAAATATCTTCATATGAATGTTCCATCAACATATTATCCTCCTCATCATCTAGATGATCATCATCAGAGTCATAATCATACTCATCAGTATCGGAATCATCTTCATAATCCGACCTATCCAATTCATCTGTTTCATCTTCATCCAACCATTCTTGCATCTTTGGATTTTCGAAAAGTTCCTCTGCAAAATCTTCGACAAATTTTCTTACATCATTGTATTCCTCCCTTTTCTCTTTATCAGTTAAGAGATCTTTTGCGTAGTTGATATGTTGCATGATCTCATGTACTTCCCGTTGGTCTATGTCAGACCCATGGCACTTATCAGGATGGTACTTGAGTGCCATTTTCCTGTAGGCTTTTTCTATTTCCTTCTGGGAAGCGTCTGTTTTAACATTGATGGTTTTGAATGGACATCCATGAATTTCCATTCTTTCCAATGCCTCGGCATAAAATACCAAGTCTTCTTCCAGCTCTTCCTCTTCGTCCAGTTGCTCAAATAGAGCAATTGCATCTCTGTATTTTCCATCTAATAAGTAGCATAGACCGAGTCTTAACCTAGTTAAAACATCTGTCTCGTCAATAGCAAGAGCACTCAGGAAACATTCACGAGCTTCTTCCAGCCGTCGAAGCTTGCACAAGATATTCCCTTTCAATTGGAGCAGTTCTGCTCGAGCCCAGGGGAAGAAGGACTCTAGCTTCTGACAGCATGAAATTGTTTCCAAGACAGACTCAAATTCCGAGTTGTCTATCATTATGGGAATAGTATTCCATAATACCTGCCGCTGCAGGAACTCCCGTCCTTTGAGTGCCCTAGGATGATTTGGGCATCCCTTCAGAACTTTGTCCAAAATCCTTTCAGCTTCCTCAAAGTCACAGTGACTTGCACAAAGTATGGCAGATTCCACTCTTACATCAGAGTTTACTTTGTGTTCATCGGGCAGTTCATCTAAAACGTTC
>NC_090731.1:132036955-132044455 GCF_036898095.1 Palaemon carinicauda
TCTGACGTACATCTCCTTCCACTCTACCATTTGCAACAACAATAGACACCAAGTACTTAAACTGATCTACTTCCTCAAGTAACTTCCTTCAACATGACTATCAAATTAGCACCACCCTCTCTTCTCATGCATCTCATAACCCTACTCTTACCCACAGTACCTTTCAACATCCTTCTCTCACCTTCCCAAACTATGTCACTAATCAACCCAGCTTCTCCTTCGAGTTTGCAACCAATACAGTATCATCCACAACCAACAACTGATTTACCTCCTACTCATGATCGCTCTCATCTCTCAGTTTCATTCTTCGACCAAACACTCGAGCATTCACCTTTCTCACAATTCCATCAACAAACAAATTAAACAATCATGTCGATACCACACATCCCTGTGTCATCCAAAATCTTACTGAAAATCACTCACTCACTTCATTTCCTATCATAAAACTTTTTACTGCCTATGTACAAACTCTTCACTTACTGCAACAACGTTCCACCAATTCCATATAACCTCATCACATTCCACATTGTTTTCCTATCAACTCTATCATAAGCTTTCTCCGGATCCATAAACGCAACATACACGTCCTTACCTTTTGCTAAATATTTCTGGACTATCTGCCTAACTGTAAAATTCTGATCCATACGTCTCCTACCTCTTCTAAAGCGTCTGCGATTGCAGTCTCTGTTTTATTCTTAATTCTATTAATCAATAATCTACCATACACTGTCCCAACTACAAAACAAATTTATACCACTTGAATTACAACACTCATGCACATCATTCTTACTTTTGTATGGGGGAACAGTACACTCACACACTCGGGCCAGTAGTACCATTGACAACATGAAACTCATATTAAACAATCTCACCAACCATTCAAGTACAGTCACAACCCCTTCCTTTAACAACTCAGCTCTCACGCCATCCATATCAGAAGCTTTTTCTACTCTCGTTTCATCTACTGCTCTCTTCACTTCCTCTCTTATAATCTCTCTCGTTCTCATCTCACATCACAGGCACCTCAACACCAGCAACTGCAATTACATCTGCCTCCCTATTATCCTCAACATTCAGCAACCTTTAAAAATGTTCAGCCCACCTTTTCCTTGTCTCCTCTCCTTTCAACAACCTTCCATTTTTGTGTTTCACTGTCTCTTCGTTTCTCGATCCACCCTTCCTCACTTTTCCAAAATTTCTTATTCTCTTCATACGAATGACCCAATACATGACCCCATCTCCAGTCAGCCGCCCTCTTTGCCTCAGCTGCCTTCCTTTGAATTCCACGGTTTTCTCTCTATATCTTTCATACCTCTCGACACTATCACTCTTCAGCCATTCTTCAAATGCCGATTTTTCTCTTCCCCTTTTATTTTCACTCCTTCATTCTACCATTCACTACTCTTCCTCATGCTGCCACACACATCACTTACAATTTCAAATAAAAATTCTTTTACTAACTTCTACTCCTCCTCTAGATCACCAGTTTTTCTCACTTTCACACTATCATATGCCACTTCCAACCTTTCTTGTTATTCCCTTTCTACCTATGGTTTTTCACATCTAACTTTCACTTCCTCTTACATCCCCCACTCTATTTTCTCACACTTTTGATAAAAATAGTTTTCCTTTAACCAAAAAATGATCATATATACCGTCAACTATATCCATAAACACGTGTACATCTTTTAATCTTCTAAAAATTTTTCTTGTTATCAACACATAATCCATTAAGGCCCTTTTTTACCACTCTTCCATTTGCCACTCTTACCCATGTATACTTATCTTTCTTTTTTTAAATAATTACAACTTATCACCAGATCTTGTTCATCATACGTATCCACCAGTCTCTCACTACTCTCATTTTCACCTGATACGCCATACGTCCCAATGACACCTACCTCTCCAACACCCACTCTGGCATTTAAGTTACCCATCACAACTACATAATTCATTCTACCGCAGTCCTCCTACGCACCTAGTTAATTCATTTCAAAATTTATTCCGCTCTTCTTCCCTCTTCTTGCAATAAAACAAATTTGGATTTTTATCAATTCATGGGTTTCTCCCAAAGTGATGTTGGGTTTCTTTCGTTCTGAGGCATTTTAGCCTAAGATGAAAGTTGGTGTTTATTATTCATGAGGAAAGCCTGCCGAGCAAGATGAGGATTCATCATATTTAATTCACTTAAAAGCAAATATAAATATTATCTCCTCAAATTAGATGAAAAAAAAAAGAATAGAAGAATAATTTAGTCAACACAAAAATGTTATAATATTTCCCCTATGGGAATTTGTTTAAAAAAAGATGTGTTTTAATCAATTTTACATATAGAGTTGAAAGGATAATATATGATTTGAGAGATTTCCATAAAATATTTCAGATAAAATTTATATATTTTGAAGATTTGCCTAGATAGACTACCATTTCGAATGATACAGGGATCCACACAAAAATTAAATTCAAAAATTTTTCGACGAACTAGTCTCATAATAATGGAAATATCATATCTATGTAAACTTAGATCAAAATTGAAATGAGGATTCGCTACTTCTGAGCCTTTATACAATAATGAACAATTATATCTAGAGCTGAAGTATAGAATTCAGATAAAGTTTACTTTATGTGCTCTCTTTTTGCAATTCAATGATTATAAGAGCTCTCCTTTGCAATGTATATGCAGTATAATATAATGGCGTCGGCTCGAAAGAACAACAAAAAATAGGATGTGTATTTTCTGTATTTTCTCCGATTATATTAATATGTAAAAATAAAAACCATTTATTGGAGTTGATTCTAAAATACAATATTGAAAAAAATTATTCCTCAGGGATTTACCCAAAGAATATAGAGTATGCAATGAATTAATATTCTTTTTATTATGAAAGAAAACGGATTTAATCATATACTGAGTTACGATCTGCAGACCTCAAAAAATATTTCTCAATTACGGGTATTTGTTTAAGGGGGCAGTTAATTTCATTTCATTGGCTGAGCAGAGAGAGAGAGAGAGAGAGAGAGAGAGAGAGAGAGAGAGAGAGAGAGAGAGAGAGAGAGAGTCTACCAAAACTCTATATGAGATTGACGGATTAATTCAACTAGCGTTGCAGTTGCGGAGGCCTCCGGAATGAGAAGACTTTTAATCCTTTTGAGACTGCAGTGAGTTAGACTCTACAAGGAAGCTGAAAACAGAGGATTAGAGAGGTCGCAAAAGTTGCGATGTCATTTGCAGTAAAACTTTTCGATTAGAGTCGAACACATTAACTTTTATTTCTTTTTTTTACCTTGCTTGTATTTATCTTTCTCGTTGCGTTTTTCATTGTTTGCCGTTGCCAGTCATTAAAAATAAAAGATAAAATAATGATTAATTAACTAAAATCCAACAGAAACAGCTAAAGCAAGATAACATCATTCCATATCATGACAAAATTAATCACCCTTCGAAAGTATAGATTGAAAGGTTACTTATGATCAGCAGAGACAATGGAAGGACAATGTACTAAAGACGGATGATATATGCATATGATCAAGGTTTAAGCCCCCTACCAACCCTAGCTACACTATGGAGGGCCAGACAATGGCTGATGACGATTCATAGGTAAACCAATCCCGCACCTCTAGCTCACAGGAAAGGAGAGGTTGCAGAACCTACTGAAAACCATCGGGCTTAAAGGTTTTAAGGTTTAAAGGTCGCTCATGAATGACAGAGGCAAGGGACAGTGACATTGCCCTAGCAATAAGGACAATATCCTAGAGACTGACCATATATTATATGATCAGCACCCAAGCCTCCTCTCCACCCAAGCTAGGACCAGGGAGGGCCAGGTAGTGGCTGCTGATGACTCAGTAGATAGACATATAGGCTCTCCCAAACCCCCCAACCTTAGCTCAGAAGGATGGTAAAGTTGCAGACACGAATGGCACTAACGATTCTGAGCGGGACTCGAACCCCCGACTGGCAAACACCAGGCAGAGACGTTACCAATCAGGCCACAGCAAATTCAAAAAGCGCGGATCGAACACCTGACCTATGGAATTCGAGTCAGGGACGGTTACAATTAATTTTATAAAAAGAACAATTTAAAAGAGAAATCTCCTAAAATTTGATTCTGTACAGTAAACACACAAAAATTGACTAAACAAAAGCAATAAAAACACTTATATAGTTATATTTGAATGCAGAAGAAAAATATGGTCTTCATTTTCAATTAATACATTAAAATCCCAAGCTAATAAGCAAATTATCTGTATATTTACCCAGTATGTTTTCCCTTAAGAAGTCTGATAAGAAAAACAGACTTTACCATCAGTTATAGATAATGTTTTTAGAGCACTTGATATAATGAAAATTGTTTAATCCGACCTCCTCTATGAAATTCTCCTTGCATATTCTCAAAGGTTCATCAAAGGGTTTCCAATTTTAGCCACTTAAAACAACCTCCGAAAACGTAGGTAGATTAATGAGTTAAAAATAACATTAAACTAAACTAAAAGTTTCATTATTCTTAATAGATTTCACGAACCTCTCACCAAACCTGGGAATTGATTTTAGCCTGAAAATAGAAAGAGGATAATTTTTAAATGAAATAGCAAGGGGAGGTCGTTACAGGATACGATATTTGAAATAGAATATCTGCTTCAATCTTTTCGTACGCTAGTGCAACCAAGGATGTTTCTCGATTATTTACTTTGCAGCGCAATTAGTAAAAAAAAAAAAGAAAAAAAAATCGGTAAAATACAATTATATGAATCGTAATGAACCATGGTAATGATTTTTGTTAAACTTAACGCACCCAGATATCCCCGTGATTTATTGCCTGAACCTTCATTAATCATAATCACGTAATGCTTCCTCAGCTTGCTCCCTTCCGCCAGCTTTATGATCTTCATAAATCTATTTATTAATTCTTTGAAAGATTAACAACATAAAGGATGTTCCCAACAATGCAATTAGATCCTCTGAGGAAAAGTTAAAGACTAAGCATCATCCCTATGCTTTTTTTTTCTCTTCTTACATGATGCAAAATAAAGGATTAATGAACTAAACTTGAAGTAATATTGATGCATTGTTACTGACATCAAGATGATTTAGAATGAGTCATGTAATTTCTCAATGAGGACTTTTGACAGACAATGAAGGTCTAAATTGTTTACAATCTACCTGTTAGTCTATGACAACATTATGTTGCAAATCAATCAAAGGTTTTCTAAGTACGAACGATTTTTTTTTTTTTTTTTTAGTATTTTCGTAACGAGTTTTCATTTATTTTTGTTGTAAGAGACACATTCTAACATGAAGTTCATTAATTCAGATCGCATTACATTAACCTTCAAAATAGAAAGCTTATAAACTCGCTTTATTTGTGCTTTTCCTTCACAACTGTTTTAGTAGATTTCTATTTCAAAGACTGCTGTAATGCTTTGTAGAGAAAATATCAATCAAAATTAAGAGAGAGAGAGAGAGAGAGAGAGAGAGAGAGAGAGAGAGAGAGAGAGAGAGGAGAGAGAGAGAGAGAGAGAGAGAGAGAGAGAGAGAGAGAGAGAATCAAGGGCTATGTCTGATAAAAGGGATGTGCCAACTGATTTTTTTAGTTGTGTAGCCGAACGGTATAATGACCATCTTATGATCTAGAAAATCAATAGATCAACAAACTAACTGATCAATTAGTGAAATTTTTCAAAGAAAAAAAAAGAGTTCTCATATGATAGCGATAAGAACACTCACGAAAATTATATACCAAAATATAGAAATGAGTGAAAGATTTTTTCATCTGCCGTTACATTCCCCTCTGGAGGACCCATTCTAAGATGGAAAACAGACTTTCAAGGTCACAGATCAGCCACGTAGGATGCAAAAATGAGGAAAACCTATCATAGAATAGGAAAAACTTAAATATTTTCAAAATTTCATCAAAATTCTAATCTTAAACTGGTGACAAGAGAATACAACAAATTCAATAGAATAGATCTGAATAATTTATCAGGCTGGAGTATATAATCTGCTTAGGAATTTCGAGGAAAACTGTATAATTCTAAGAAATGTCTCGCAAAATTTGCCATTGACATATAATTTTGAACAGCTTTCTTTTGGTTTCAAATAAATGATGTTTCAAAATCCTGTAGATATAAATAAACACAGCACATCACATCATTCGTGGATATACATTACCCTAACAAACAATTCAGTATTTAAGATATTTTAAAAGAAAGGGATCTTTATACAAAGACGAATTATATTCCTTCACACACTTACTTTGTATTTTAACCTGAAATGAAGAAATGGTAGATGGAAACCATTCTTCTTAGGATAGAAGATTATTACGTAGAAATAATGGTCTCATGTAAAGAATAAGAACCTCTAAAGAGAATCTGATCCTACAAACAAATGTGGAATTGTAGACCCACGAGAAAACCAACTTATCTTCGTAACTACACAGTTTTCCTAATTTTCCCTCCTAACAGTCGCTAATGATAAATTTCTCTCTCTCTCTCTCTCTCTCTCTCTCTCTCTCTCTCTCTCTCTCTCTCTCTCTCTCTCTCTCTCTCTCTCTCACATTCTTGAGTCTCATTCCCAATTTTGATACATTCTGTGAAAGACTATGTAGCACTTGTTCTTTGAAACACCGTTCTTCGTTTTTAAAGAGTTAGAATATTTTTTGATTGGGTATCCGATTTATATGGAATAATCTATTTTTGGAGAGAGAAAAAAAAAATCCGTTCCCAGAGTTTCATAGATTTTAAATAAAGAATGACACTAAAGTTTTTGGTGAAAAAAAATGAAATATTCTATTTGCAATGATGTATAGATATTTAATGAATACATGAATGCATTAAATGCACAACATTAATACATAACCATTGGAATGTTAAAAAAAAAAAAAAATAGATATATGATTAGACTTAATTAATTTTACACATGATGATGTATATCTTTAAAACAACATAAAATTTGGTGCGAAATTTTATTGTTCGAAATTTATCAAAATATCCAAGTAAGTTCTCTAGATCATCAGGCTGACCGAAAATAATACACATCTTAGTAGGGACAGTTAGGCAAGGCAATCTAAATATTAAAGTACTCGATAAAACGTAATTATGCACGAATCTACCATTACTAATAATTAGAGATTACGCAGATTTTCTTTAATCACATCCAACGTAACACTTCATTAGGAAACAAAATTACTCACAAGAGTTTCTATAAGTTAGACCACCGCCTTCTCAAAAGTTTAATGATTAAAGGCAGGGAATGAATTGCAGAAACAAAGGACAGTAACATTGCCTTAGCTAACAGGACAATGATCAGCGCCCAAGGATACTTTCCACCCAAGCTAGAACAATGGAGGAAGAGGCATTGGCTGCTGATGACTCATCAGGTACACCTATAGGTTCCCCAAAGCACCCCATCCTTAGGTCACGAGGAAGGTAATGTTGCGCACTACAAGAAACTATCGAGCATGAGCGGGACTAGAACCACTGTCCTGCAAAACGCAAAGTAGA
>NC_090731.1:132059742-132062242 GCF_036898095.1 Palaemon carinicauda
ATCACAAATGCTAGTCATCCAAGAAAACAATCCATAAAATAAATGGCAACACATTAAAGGCAAGATGATGAAATTGCAGTCTACAAACGGTAGTTTCCTATAATACAGCTGGCAATTTTAACGACTCCATCAGGTAGGCGGTCGTTTAATGTTGTAATTGATGCCAGCAATGGAAGGGAAATACGCATGGAATGTGATTCTTACTTTTACTTTTAGAGGTTTATTTCTCGCCCTCCATCAAACACTAAAGGTCTGTTCAGGCGGGCCTTGGTGTATGAAAAAATAATTCCTTTCCAGTTAATATTTTGCTCTGTATCGTTATCAGTTATTTCGCTAGCATTTGTATTCAGGCTTAATAGTTTTCAGGTCACTATTATAACACTTTCTAAAAAGATAAGTCTTCAGGTTTTTCTTGAAGGCAGCCACATTTGTGCTATTCTTGACATCGAGTGGAAGGTCGTTAAAGAGTCTCGGTGCAGCATAACTGAACGTTCTTCCTCCTATTGCATGATTCACACTAATTTCGAATAGTCTATGGGGGTCATCTGCATGTCTAACTCTTACAGTGGCGCTGGTAGCTTCAGGGTAGGGGACCAAGTAATCACGAAGATATTTAGGCTTATGACTTGTAAGTGCTTTGTGAGTCAACAAGCAAATTTTAAATTCAATTCTAGCCTTAACAGGTAACCAATGTAGATCGATCAGTGCAGGAGTTATTCTCTCCCGAAATTTAATGCCTTTTATCAGTCTAGCCGCCCGGTTTTGCACATTTTGAAGCTTCCTTAGTAGTGTATTGGGCAATTTGTAGTACAGAGAATTGCAATAATCAAGCCTTGATATTACATGACTCACCACTAAAATTTTTGTACTGCCCTCTGTTAAATATTTTCTAATAAATGCTATGTTTCTCAGGTGATAGTTACACACTTTCACTGTGTTCACAATTTGGTCCTTCATTGACAAATTACAGTCTATCAGTACACCCAAATTTTTCACAACAGGCACAATCCCAACATCAGCATCACCAATTTTTATACTTTGAATTAACTGGTAATTCTTCAAAGCCACCCTTGTGCCAAAGAACATACATTCTGTTTTATCATCATTTAATTTGAGCTTTTTCCTCTGCATCCATGTTTTTATTTCAGTCATTATCTCATCAATTTTCTTCTTTGTATCTTGTGTTGTTGAAATTGAGAGGTAAAACTGAGTATCATCTGCATATAGTTTAAAACCCACTTTGTGTTTTTTCAAGATGTGTGATAGCTCGATAGTATATATGTTAAACAAGATAGGGCCCAGGACACTACCCTGTGGTACACCCTTCATAAGAATTCTCTCATTGGATCGGTTTCCAGAAACTTCTACAATAGTCTTCCTGTTCACTAAGTAACTTCGCAAAAATTTCAGTGCTTCCTGAGTCACTCCAATAGACTTCAAGTCGTCAAGTAAGTACTCGTGCACAACAGTGTCAAAAGCAGCACTAAGATCTAACATAATTAAAATTCCACACTTTCCCCCATCAAGAAGACCTATCATATCATTCATTATTGAGCACAAAGTAGTTTCTGTAGAATGATTAGCTCTGTAGGCCGATTGATTTTCCGGGAATACCTGTAACTCGTCAATATGCGCCCACAATTGCTCACTTATGACTTTTTCAATAAGCTTTGACATGTAGGATAAATTTGAAATGGGACTATATGAATTTAGCTCGTTTACATCACCTTTCCCTTTGTAAATTGGTTTGATCAACGCAGTTTTTTCACAGCTAGGAAAACAGGATTGCGATATACTTAGGTTAATTATGTTCAGGTAAATATTATATACGACTTGTTTGTTTGGAGCTTCACTTATTGAACTGTTTGGGAAAGGGTCGTTTCCACAATATGTATTCTTCATCTCTCTCATAACCTTTAACAAGTCGCACATATTTATCTCCCTAAATTTTATTAACTTCTTTCCCTCTTTCACTGGCATAGCTGACTGTCCCTCCAAGTGATTTTGGGGGAAGCCTCTATAGATTTTATCAATTTTTTCACTAAAGAATATAGCAAAACTCTCTGCACAAACATTATCAGGCAAGACATATTTTTTCTTTAATCCCATCAAATCATCAAGGTTTTTATGAAAGTCCTTCATGTTATTAGTTTTTTTACATTCGCCGTTGTAGAATTTTCTTTTTGTTTTTTCTAACAGGATGTTATAGTCATTTCTGGCCTTATTATATAGATTTCTGGCTTGTAAGGATTTGGCTCTTTTCCATCTACCTTCCATCTTACGTCTGTGTCTTTTTGCCTTTAATAGTTCACTATTATACCATCTAACATTTTCGCGTACCACTATTTGTTTGTTCTTTATGGGACACATGGTATCGTACATTTTTCCAAAATTGTCGTTGTATTTCTTGGTATAGCACCCAACACATTCTATGTCTACCATATGTTCACATTGTGTGTTCACACAAGACATTTGCTCTACACTAGCTTCAATAAAATTC
>NC_090731.1:132067242-132074742 GCF_036898095.1 Palaemon carinicauda
TCAACCGGCGTTCAAAAAATAATTGACCTGAACATTTGATAAATAATGTAAACATAAACCTTAAGGCAGTAGTAAAAAATTACGTGAAACGAAAGGTAATTGACTAATTATTTAAATGGCTTTTCCTGAACATCCAACATCGAAGTCTAGAATAAAAAAAAAAAAAAAAAAACATTGAAAATTTTGGATGTCTCCTATTAGTGTATTATAGAACTGTTTATCAGAAGAGCTACTTGTTAATAGAAATATTTGTACTGCATAAGTAAATATGTAGTATTTACACAAAATACTGATATTGTTAATAAATCACACTCTAATGTCTTGTCTATAACATAAAACGAACCTAGTATATCCCTTCCAGTGGTTTAGGATGGAAAATTACAGAACTTTGGATATGGACTTACTATCTCAACCTTCTCTTATACTCCTGTCTTATTTCATGATGTGGAAACATTAGTTATATACGATACATATGGTTAAACTCACAATGCTAAAATAGTAAAGGCAAATCTTGAACGAGGGTAATTTAATCATGACCGTAATTTTCATCAATGATACCAAAGAAAAAGTGAAAGATAATTCTTTCTATCTCACTTGAAACTACAAGAATTTGGCCTTCACTTATAAGGCTAAACTGGTTGAGTAAAACAAGTATAATGTGACTTTAATGTAATCGAGTCAAACTTGTTTCCATACAAAGCAATTGTAAACTATTTCGAATGTACAATTAAACTTCCAGTTATTAGCCTAATGAACGCATTTTTCTATATTCTGATTCAACTAGGACTGTCTAGTTCCCAAAGAAGCTTAAAAATTCCCATTTCAACTGCGAGTTACATTAGAATCTCCATGTCAGATTAGCAAAGACTTTTTTTCACGGGATAACCAATACCAGGCGAGACAGAAAAGACCCAGGGGAAAGTGGAACAAATGAGATTAACCGAGATGAGCTATAGTATAGAGATGACCTGGGGGTCTCAAATGTTCGAAGATTGCCTGAAAAGATGTTGCGATCGTCACCATATAGCTAAGACCCTTCTTACCTAAGTCAGAGGTAGTATTCTTTGATACTATAATGCAGCCGTTAGTCCTGAGAATGCCAGCTAATCTCATGGTCCAATAAGAATTCTAGAATCACTGCAGTAACAGTTGTGAAGGGTTGTTCTAAAACAAAGAGCCCGTACCAGTCTAGTGTTGGCTTTATATAAAACAACAATAGCAACCTAGCAATTGGTTTTACAGGGTATTCTATTACGAGCCTGAAGTTATCCGCTGGCATAAAACTAGCTCAATCTAAAACAACGTCAACTAACTATGTAACGATCGATTATTCAATCCACTCAAGGCCCAAGAGCGTTTATGTAATGTACACTTCATCCGGCAATGGCATGTTCTTTATCGAGTCCTCGACTGTGTTTGCAATTTAGGTAATGAAAAAGATAAGTGAAAAATTAGTCACGCATAGAGCACAGATCAGTTAAAGAAAGCCCCTGAACTTCGTAAAATCATAGAAGAGAAACTAACGGTAGGAAACGTGTTTTGTGAAAAAATACATTGTAAAATATATGGTTACTTGTTTCTTGGTTAAATGATTTTCGAGACGTAATTGTTGAATTAGAGAGCAACTCTAAGTAATGGAGTACAGTATAAGAAATTTGGGTCCTGTAACCCTGCTCTGGGGACGGGAAAGCTATTCAACATTGCTTTGTAGTAATGGTCTGCTAAATGATCGCGTGTTTGATTATTAAAAATTCTAATGTTTGATTTTTCTGAAGATTGATATTAAGTTTTTACATGTAGGATTATTTTATTGTTATTGTCTTTTTCATTTATCATAGCCTATATATTCTGATATTTTTCAAAGCTCTCGGACAATTTTATTATTTTCATAATTTCCGTTTAGTTGATATTTTTTTTTTTTATTTACTATACATTTCATTCCCTTTGCTACTATGTCAATTGTATTTTTCTCTTCAATTATGTCATTATCTTTCCGTTAAGTAGATTCAAATATTGAATATTTCTATCTCAAAAATTATTTTAAGTAATATAGTTAACCCCGATAAATGACCTTGGTTCGTACTCCTATGTTGTTGAAAGGCGTAGAGATTAAAGTTTCTATGAAAATAATATTTCTAGCACTCATTGATTGAAATTTCTCTAAAAGAAAATAAAAGTAAAATATCGAAATCGTTATTCAGTAAGAAGTTACCGAATAGGGGAGTGCTGTTGCAGCTCTGAAATAATCTTGCATAAACACAATTCTTCCTTTTTCATTAGGAACAGTCTCCATCGCATGAACTTGAACCCTGAGTGAATTTATTGACAGCAAAAGCCTTAAATAGAAACACTCTTCTATGCCAATATCAACATAAATATTTGAGTGTTTATATATTCCCAAATTTGAACATCAGCCTTCATTCATGAAGTATATTCTATTAATTATATAATTTACATACATTATATGTATATATATATATATATATATATATATATATATATATATATATATATATATATATATATATATATATACATATCCATATGTATACATATATATATATATATATATATATATATACATATATATACATATATATACACACACATATATATATATATATATATATATATATATATATATATATATATGTATATACATATATATATATATACATATATATATATATATATATATATATATATATATATATATATATATATATATATATATATATATATGTATATATATACATAAACATATATATATTTATGCATATATATACATATACATAAATATACGTATATATATATATATATATATATATATATATATATATATATATATATATATATATATATATATATATATAAATGCATATATATATATATATATATATATATATATATATATATATATATACATATATATATATATATATATATATATATATATAAATATATATATATATATATATTTATATATGTGTGTATATATATGTGTATATATATATATATATATATATATATATATATATATATATATATATATATATATATATATATATATATATATATATATATATATATGTATATGTATATATATGTATATATATAATGTGTATATATATGACATATATATATATATATATATATATATATATATATATATATATATATATATATATATATACATATATATATATATATATATATATATATATATATATATATATATATATATATATATACATATATACATATATGTGTGTGTGTATATGATAATAATAATAATAATAATAATAATAATAATAATAATAATAATAATAATAATAATAATAATAATAATAATAATAATAATAATTTTCGTTTTTAAATGGGTATGCTACCTGATTCTTAAATATACACCCGTGTATGTGATTGTTTGTTTTCCTTAATTCACTCTTTTCAATAGAAAACGATTGTTAAAAGTACAACTATTTCCTTTATCATTTAACAGTAAAAGCTCCAGAATCATTAGGCAGAGTTTATTAAAACACCATCTAAGAAATATATATGTTCCTGATGAAAAGTTTCATAATTGATTGAATATGCTGTAAGGGATCTATGAATTTAAATATTAAACACTAGGGAAACTCCCTATTTTCAAACGATAATCTTCCTTCATTCGTTATGGGTGCATCTACTGTACATTATTGGCCCGGAATACTTAAGAAGGAAAACATTTTCATTTTTATTTTTGCATAGAAAACCGCTCATAATTTCAACTTTCAACAAGCTGAGGATTCTCTTTTTTCTTTGATTCTTCTAGGTTTCACTTTTCCTTGAAGGTTAGCCACAAATATTCCCTTTAATCCCATTTTTTTCTTTTTTTTAAGTCGTTGTATTCAGATGCTAGTTCCAGCCGACAACTTCCCCCCCCCCAAAAAAAAAAATATTTTCTCTCTTTCATGTACCATAAATATTACAAACTACCTTTGCCTCATTCAGGACAGCTTTGCTACAGGTCAATGTCTGTCGAGTGTGATTACTGAAGTCGCATATATTTAACATGATAGTTACATAATTTGACCCAAACCTTTGAAAGAGGGAAAGTTGCATTAGAGAAGGAAACCAGAAGTAATTACAGAATTCCAAAGATGAGTAATAGGGACAAATAGATAATCCTTGAATCGAACAAAGTTGGCCGATGCAGCAACCACCTGTTGAGACGTTCCCAAGAGTGTTAGGAAACCAGCAGTCTCCGAGCACCCAAAACACTTTCATACACTTACTCAAAATAGTATGGCATGTTCTCTCTCTATACATTCTCAATCTACTGCAAATCTGTCATCACTGAATATACCACACCTCATAATCTTTTTCATTTTCGTTCATTCATTGCGCAACGTTACTATATTCCTTGAATGCGTGGCTAATCGTATAAAGATCATGTTAAGTATTCAATCTGCAAAAAGGATTTCACTACCGAGGATGGACTCTTCCTGATTTTTTTTTTCGACGTGAAATTTGGTCTTGACTAGAAATTTTTGCCTTTACAATTCTGTTGAACATCATATAGCCTATACAATTTTTAGTGTTATCCCATCCTTAGAGTCCCAGTTGTCCAGAGATGCTACCCCTGGCCTTTATAAGCTTCTGATTACTCACTGCTAAAGATTTAATCTTAAACGTAATTCCATGGGGCTCACTAACTGATCCTGTAAAGTTAGTGGCTAGCTCATCAATGATGGGGTTTCGTGAAAGGGCTTCAACATCAAATGCTCCACCAAGGCGAATCATTCAAGACAATCAATTTAATTTGTAACCTGAATTAGCTGCTGTCCTTCCTAGGTACAATTCCCTTCGGGAAATAGTACAATAACATATGGAAGGAAAAGGATTCCCAAAGTCTACTACAAGTGACCAAGGGAAAAAGATATAGCTCAAGAACTTGTTTTTATGTTTTCTGGAGATTTCCATGTATGTAACTCCAGTAGTGATGATCTTGAACGTTATTTTATTTTTGAGATTGATACCTTTTAATAACTGCAGAAGTAGTACGATGAAATGTGTTGAGATATTTTATGGTATTTACAGGAATAAGTGAAAAATTGGGCAGTCACATTTCTGTCTTTATGATTCTGTTTAGATGTGATTTTTATCTACATACCATAACAAATGATAATTGAAAAATACCGATTTAGTTTTTCCCTTTCTTTCTGAAAAAAGCAGCAAACCTATCCCAAAGTTACTTAAAACTATTCTGAAAATTGAATGATTTTAACGATTGTAACCAACTATTGTAATAATTATACCACAAATACGAAGAGAGAGAGAGAGAGAGAGAGAGAGAGAGAGAGAGAGAGAGAGAGAGAGAGAGAGAGAGAGAGAGAGAGAGATCAAACGATTGTAATAACCGCATTTTGAATTTAGGTCACTTAAATGTTAGTGCTCCCAATTGTCGACGCTCATTAGTCTTGTGCACAAAATTGGTGAACCCTTCGGAACTCCTTCCATGCTTCTGTCTAAAGATTTCAAGGTCGCTCATGACAGAGGCAATAGACGGTTGTGGCGGAATGTCACAACAACAAGCCTCACATCCTTGAATCACTATCACACAAATATCTCCTAAGCACAAACTTTCCCCTCACGTTATCAACTGGACTCTTATACAGAAGGGAAATAAAACCGAAACATAACCTTAATACTATATTCCTTAAAACTAAACAAAACCATCCGCAATCAATAAAAGCTTAAAACTAAACATTAACAAAACCTTACTTAAATTCACTACAACAAAACATATACTGCGTGTCTGTCCACTAACACTTTCGCAAAATAACAGTCACAAGAAAAAACAATCATTCCCGTAGCCAACTGTCTTTATTGGCACAACACCACTGTATGACACCTAGAAGACTGTCCGGTAATTGGCCACAAGGGCCTTAACTCTTTTGGGTCATGGGTGTCAAGATCATCATCATCATCATCATCATACGTAATCTTAATACACGGGGCAGATCACCAACGGTTGTGCAATCCAAAAGAATAGTCCAAACAAAATCCTCTATTACAGGCCTAGTCAGCAGTATTAAATCCACATTAGAAAAAAAAAATAATCTCCCTCAAGGAGTTATTACGGAGTGCAAATGAAAATAAAAAAAACACTTACGAAACCTCCTAGCTAACTAAACTAGCGCACTATAATCATAGATATATAATAAAATTTCTATCATTCAGAATCACTCCTAGCAAATATAAACAAAATTGTACTTACTGATACAAAAAGAAAATAAATTCCAAGCTGGTCGAAAATAATAAATAATCCCAGTACTCACAACCACACTGAACTGCCTTTGGCTACAGGCAAATAAGAAAAACCATTCGCTCAAGCCATTCCCCACTGTCCTAACCTAGCTAAAAATATAAACAAACAACCTCATTTATACCAAAAGTCATTCTTACAACAAACAATCATTACACTAACTACCTCTCGCTCGCTGACACGCCCCCTCTCTCTCTCTCTCTCTCTCTCTCTCTCTCTCTCTCTCTCTCTCTGAATTTGGCAAACAACAACAAAATAAAGCAAATAAAACAAAATTAATCCTCCACACGGTGACATTGCACTAGCTAGCAGGGTATTGCTCTAGAGACTGACCATATGTACAGTATATATGATTAGTGCCCACGTCCCCTCTCCACCAAAGCTAGGACCAGGAAATGGCTGCTGATGAATCAGCAGATAGACCTGTAGGCTCCCACAAACCCCCACCTTCAGCTCACAAGGATGGCAATATTGCGAAAAAAAAAAAAAATAAATAACGAGTTTGAGTGGAACTCGAACTCCACTCCGGTGAACGCTAGCCAAGGACGCTTCAAATACCCACAACCCTGTTCAGACTATAACCATCCAACATTTGTGGCTTGGGCTGATCATATGTTTTTTTTTTCTTTTTTGTTTGGCGAGGCATTGGAAATAGATTTTCCAATTTAAGAGTTCAGCTCAAATCCTTTTTACTTTGAGAGGAATGTGGCGATAACAAAAATAGCACTAATATGACACAGACAGACACACACACACACACACACACACACACACATATATATATATATATATATATATATATATATATATATATATATATATATATATATATATATATATATATATATTTATATATATATATATATATATATGGACAAATAGAATAAAAGAATAGATCCCAAGAGATTATGAATGAAGCAGAGGAAGGATGAGAAGACATTTACTTGACGAGGTAAGAAAATTTGCTGGTACAAACTATCATAGAAAGACCATTAACAGATGAGAGTGGAAGGACCTGTCTGAGGCCTTTATCCTGCAGTGGACTAGAAATGGCTGATGATGATGCCTCTATATATATATATATATATATATATATATATATATATATATATATATATATATATATATATATATATATATATATATGTATGTATATATATATATATATATATATATATATATATATATATATA
>NC_090731.1:132079742-132092242 GCF_036898095.1 Palaemon carinicauda
ACCGAATAAGAACGCAAAAAAAAAAAAAAAAAAAAAAAAAAAAAAAAAAAAAAAAAAAAAAAAAAAACAGGCAAAATGTCTAAGGAAAGGCTAAAAGTCAAATGGAGAATAATTTGTATTTTCAAAATTGGTAAAATGTTTGCAAACGTGAAATCTTTAGATGGAATCATGTAAGCACACAGGATTTACAAAAGGCTGCGTCATATTGCATTAAAAAACTATCGAATAAAAATTTCGATGTTCATGGCAACCTCTCAATAAGAGTAGCATGAAGATAATTAGGTATTTTCAACTTCAGCTCTTTTTTTTTTTTAAACGATTCATGACTATCGCAATTCATAGGTTAAAGTTCCATGCAAGAGTTAAAAATGTCTTTCGTAAAAACATTGTTGCAAAATACAGTTACCTAGAAATAAGGTTCGAAAAATTGACTGTTAATTAATGCCCTTACTATTAGATTTATTATAGGCCTTATTCTTGTGATTTGATAGGATTTTTTTTTTTTTTATAAAGTAGAGCTGTATATCCTGGTATTGGGGTCTATGAGGCCGTTCAGCTGTTAGTGCAACTGTGGAAAACCCTGTATATAGATGATAAAGAAGTTTAAAGGTTGGGCAGCAAAATGGAGGAAAGAGGTAAACACCTGAGCCTGGTACACTGCTTCAGATTGTTTTGGGATCCGTGCAAGGTCTTTTGAAAAGTTTTCATATTGCTTTGGGATTCACACCAGGTAATTGAAAACTGTTTCATATTGTTTTATGTCCACATCAGATCAATGAAAACTGCTATACATTACTTTGGGGTCCAAGCCATATCCTTGACAGCTGATTCACATTTCTGCTGGGCACACACCAGGTCCTTAAAAACTATTTCCCATTTGGGGTCAACACCTGGTCCTTGAAACCTATTTCTAATTACTTTGGGGTCCACATTAAGTTCTTGAAAACTGAGTCAAATTGCTTTTGGGTCCAAATCATGTCATTGATAACCCTTTCACGTTACTTTGTGGTCCATATCGAGTCCTTGAAACGCTGCAAAGTATTTTCAGACCCACACAAGCTACTTTAAAACTGAAACACATTGGTTTGGGGTCCATGTCATATCTTAAAAACGGCTTTACATTGTTTTGGGGGCAGTTCAGGGCCTTAAAAACTGATCCACATCAGATCTTTGAAAACAGCTTCACATTACCTCACAGTCCACATCAGGTCTTTGAACCTACTTAATATTGCTTTGGGGCCAAAATCAAGTCTGAAAACTACTTCCTATTTGGAGTTCACACCAAGCTTTTGAAAACTACTTCACATTGCTCTGGGGTCCACACCAGGTCTTTTAGAATTGCTTTTATGTTGCCATGGGCTCCACACGAGCTCCTTGAAAAATGTTTCACATTACTTTGGGGTCCAAAACAGGTCCTTAAAAACGGCTTCATATGTATTTGGGTTAGACACCACAACTTTGAAAATCCCTTTATATTGCTTTGGGGTCCACACCAGGTGCTTCTATTTTTTTCTTTTTTCACTTTGCTTCCGGGTCCACATGAGATCCTTGAAAATTACTTCATATAGCCCTGAAGTTTACTCCATGGCCTTGAAAATTATTTCCTATAGGTCTTGTGTGGTCACCATTTCCTTAAAAACTTCTTGAGATTGCTTTGTGGCTCACACCAGTCCTTAAAAACTGCTTCACCGGGGCCTTTAATAGTGGCTTTTACGTTACTTTGGGGTCAACACCAGATTATTGAAAACTGCTTCATATTGTTTTGGGGATCAAACTATGTCCTTGAAATTGGTTCACACTGCGGGGTCCACAGCAGTCACTAAAATAGTCACACATTGTTTTGGGTACACATCAGATCCTTCAAAGCTGTTTCCCATTGCACTAGGATATACACCAAGTAATTGAAAAATGTTTCACAGATTCTTTAAAACTTTTGGGTCTTTATCAGGACGTTGACAACATCTTCATGAGACTTTGGGTCAAACCCAGATGATTGGAAAATGCTTTTTATTGCTTTGGGGTCCATACCAGGTAATTGAACGCGGTTTTCCATTGCTATGAGGTCCACACCAGTCATTTGAAAACGTATCCACATTGCTTTACTGACCACACCAGGTCTTTGCAAACTGCTTAGCATTGTTTTGAGTCTAAACTAGGTCTTTGAAAACTGCTTTACATTGCTATGTGATTCCAATCAGGGCTTAGGAAATTATTACAAATTGCTTTGGGATCCAAATCAGATCCTTGGCAATCACTTCACATTGCTTTGGGGTCCATACTAGGCCCATAGAAAATAATGGCATTACTTAGGAGTTCTCATCAAGTGAATAAAAACTGTTTCACATCATTTAAGAGTCCACACCAGAACCATGAAAACTGCACACTTTATATTGAATTTACATCATCTCCATGAAAATTACTGCATACTGTCTTGCAGTCCAAAACAGTTATTTTAAAAACGCATCATATTGCTATGGGGTCCACAACAGGTACTTCAAAATCTTCTTCATATTTCTCTTGTGTGCAAAACATCTCTTTGAGAACTGTTACACGTTGCTTTGTGGTTATATTAAGTTCTAGAAATCTTGTTCACATTGCTTTGGTGTCTACAACTCGTCCTTGAAAACTCCTTTATATTGTTTTGGGTCCACATCATGTCCTCGTAAACTACTCTACAGTGCTTTGGTGGTCTATATGATGTCCTTGAACACTGCTTCAAATTGCTTTGGGGTCGGTAACCTTGTTGATCTTAATTGTACGCTTCCAAGTAGAAAGCGACCTAGATAGGCTATGTAGTGGTGCAAGCCCGAACATATATATATATATATATATATATATACTCCAGGAGCCAAGGGGTGTTCGCATGCTAAAAAGAGCCCCTAGGTTACTCACTATTTTCTGAAAGAACATCACCTGGGGCATCATTTTAGTGAGGGTAGACATTCTGAAACCCGGCAGTAATCTTGCTAGGGATGGTTTTGTAGCTATTGACCATACTAAAAATTTCCGCAAAAATTTGGGGTAGGGGAAATTCAAATCTTAATAACTCAGTAGGGAAATAAGATATTTGCATGAAATACCCATCAAAATGTAGCTTATAGGGTATGCTACAAGATGAAAGTAAGAAATATTAAAATAGGTCAAGGTCAAGGTCACCAGAGCTCAAGCAATGACGTTATTTGACACTTGCCCAAAATCTGGGGCTCTAAAAACTTAAAATTAAACCAGAACCCAGTTGTAAACTAATTTATTCTTTTATTTGTAGATTCTAGTAGAGTACTACATAGGAAAGTTTTTAAAAATTATTTGAAGAAAAAAAAACACACTTTAACCCTTTTATTTTCAAGTCAAAATATCGAAAAAAATGCCAAAAATGCAATTTTTCAAATTTTGTGCATGTTATGTGAGCTTTTTGAAAGTGTATCAAAAGAGATAAAAACACCCCAAAACTTTAGAAAATACAGGATTAAGAATAGTAAGAATCCTATAAATGTCTTTTTAGAGGGGAACAGAGGGGCCATAAGGGTAAGGGTAAGGGTAAGGGGATAGGGGGTAGGGGGTAGGGGGTAGGAGGTAGACGTTGAAGGAATGGTGTTTAAAGTGTTTTCACTTATCATTCACAGTTTTTAATCTACTGCCTGTGACCTGAACTTACTCCCTGTGCATTGGGCCATACATGCAGAGGCCTGTGAATCAGTGAGTCAGCACCTTTATAGGGAAGCCCCACTTTCTACACTGTACATTTTACTTGTGTCAATGAAGCCATTCATCAAAGTCCCTAAGTTTCTTTCATGGAAATCATGCATTTCTAGGTGAGTACATATAGATGGATAGATTAGATTAAAATACATCATGTAGCCTTCCTTGAGTGGGTACTCTCTTACTATTTCATGAAATTTAAAGCCATTGGTCATTTGATGTGAAGAGATGAGAAGATGTTGCATTCCATTTCAAAATCTTAGGTGTACATTATACATACACATATATACATAACATACATGTACATAGATAAATTGCATACACATTAAAAATTAATGTCAGGGGGTTAGTAGTAAGAAAGTTTCCTCTGTTGATTTCAGGCTATTCTGTGCATGTGTGAGATGGCTAGTTTACCAACTAAACGCTTGAGGAGATCAACACCATCGCCAAGCCCACATCCGCCTGTTGATATAGAAAAATGCATCATTTGCCAAATGGATCAGCCACACCTTAATACCACCAGCAGTGATAACGGCAGAAAACGTATTGCTGAAGCAGCATCTATACGAAAGGATGTTGTTTGTGATAGATTGAAACAGGTCGACAATAGTAAAATTGTTTACCACATAAGTAATGACTGTTATAAACAATATACTCTGAAGAAGACCCTTGATAGAATTAGGTTAGCAGGCTGTCCAGAGTCTCCTGATCCAGGTACACAGCAGGGCTCATCTCTATCAGATTCTAGGTCTAGGAGATCATCTACTGCTTGTAGAGATCCTGTATGTAAGCCTGATGACGTTGACATTTTCTCAAAAAAGTGTGTAATCTGTGGGAATGCCAAACACAACAATGATTACTCAAAATATCGCATCTCAGAAAAAGGGAGGGCTGATGCCTTTCTGAAAGCAGCTTTGCTTCTGCAAGACGAGGTATATATCAAAACTTCAGACTTGCAGGATGCAAATGCAGTATTCGGAGCTGATTTGTATTGCCATAAGACATGTGTTCGGAACTACATACGAAAAGGAGAGAAACTCTCAGGGTCGCAATCAGCTGGTTGGCAGAAGTTGTATATATTTGAGAATGTGTTGAAAGATATAGAATCTGACTTGAACACTGGGGAATCTTACGACCTGTCATTTGTAGCCGATCGTTGCAACATGTTTTCTAATGAAAAGCAACTGAACTACAAGTTTACAAACAGAGATGTGAAAATGTACCTAATCAGTGTGTACAAAAATGAGTTGTCATTTTTTTCGCCTCCAGGTTCTAGTAGGTTGCCCACAATGTTTTTCAGGGTAGGTGCTAATACACCGCAGGTACAATCAGACACGTCTGGTGGAAACGATTGTGACATTAACACTGATGTTTTGAATCGTTGTGGCAGGTTGTTACGACAGTGCATTATGAAACATGACTTTGAAATTGATGACAAATTTTGTGACTGCACTGAATTAGAGGATGCCTACAATGCTATAGTCCTTCCAGATCAGGTTGGACATTTCTTCTCAGGATTGTTTGATGTTGATATTGATTGTGATGATGGAGAAGGCACTGATGCAAATCTGGAAGATTATGAAATTGACTCAGAAACTGCTAAGCATAATAAGATCTTGTCTGTGTTCCAAGTGATATTTTTCATTTTGAACAATGGTAGAAAACGTACACCCCTTCATATGCTGAATTCTGAAGCTGTTTACAATGCATGTAGGTCCAAATTATTGGTATCAAGTCTCAATAGGTTTGGGCTGGCGATAAGTTATGATGAAATCCTGCGTTATCATTCTGACATGGCATCATATGTTATTGAATCCAGTCAGGGCGGGGCCCCTCTTCCTAGTAATTTTGATGGCAAAGAGTTTACCATGGGGGCTTTCGATAACTTTGATCATGAGGAAGGCACGTTGTCGGGCATAGGGGGTAGCCATGATACGGTAATGGTCCTAATGCAGGACAAGCCTGAAAATAGGAATGGTAAGCCCAAAAGGTCAGAGACGAATGTATCGCACAGGGATCGACAATTTAAAGAAGAACTAAGTTGCCAGATTCTCAGGAAATACTACAAGGTATCAAAGAAACCAACTCTTTCAACTTTGTATGAAGTACCTGAGGAGCATTTCAAGATGGATGAGGGTGAATATAAGCAGGTTAGGGCAAAGGATGTCGCCTGGGTAGTAAGTAGGATGGACCTGTGTGATGATGAGGTTGGTGAGACCTGTGAAAAGCAGACCATGCCATCCTGGAGTGCCTTTAACTCTTTGGTCACTAATGAGAACCTTCCTGTAAAGATAATAGGGTTTTTACCAGTATTACCCTATGCAGTGACAGAACATGCAACGGTGTATACTGCATTAAAAAACTTCCAGGAAATTCTTGGGAAACTAGAGCAGACCCACCTCACGGTGGCATGTGATGAGGGGGTCCATATGATACAGATTTCACCTTAGTGGAAAAATTTCTGGTGCAGGTGTATCCATTGAAAGCACCAGGTGATTGTCAAACAATGGACCACCTCAGATACCGTGTATTTCACCACAGTTCCAAAACAATCCTAGACCTTCCACCAACCAGCAGATTGATCAAAGGCCATATCCAAAGGGCTGTCTATGGGTCATACATGCAGACATACTGTTTGGATAATCCACATCTTGATCCCATAGACTTTGGTTTCTTTGAGCAGGATGGCCTATTGTGTCCAGTGCGGGATCAAATTTTGATGCCACCTGACTTTCCTATGCCATGCACATGCACTTCATGTGCAACAAAACGTTGTTCCTGTGGGAAGCGTGGCATCAGGTGCTGCTCTTACTGTCAATGCCAAGCTTCAGGCAAGGGGTGCAAGAATGTAGGATAGATCATCATACAGAATAGATTTAATCACATTGAATGGTGGTTTGGATGTCAGCTCCACTTTCATAAAAGAATTTTCCTGGGATGCGAAACGTCAGTGTTTGCAATGAGGATGTTTTTAATAGTTTGGTTTTACCCCTAAGGGTTCTGCATGATAACCATGTGTCACCAGCAACTAATTTCCTTTGATTATTTGAACGATTCATCATATCAAATTTAGTTTAAAAATGGCATTTTTCCGATTTTCAAATATTTTCGTCTTGGGCCTGAGAGGGTTAAAAGACAGGTTTTAGACATTATGACATTATGATAGGTTTCTTACTATTTAATCATGTGCTGTTTAAAGATTTGGGGCTGCTTTAATCTCTTTTGATACGCTTTCAAATAGCCAACATAACTAGCATAAAATTTTGAAAAATCGCATTTTTGCCATTTTTTTCGATATTTTGACTTGAAAATAAAAGGGTTAAAGTGTGTGTTTTTTTTCTTCAAATAATTTCTAAAAACTATCCTATGTAGTACTCTACTAGAATCTACAAATAAAAGAATGAATTAGTTTACAACTGGGTTCTGGTTTAACTTTAAGTTTTTAGAGGCCCAGATTTTGAGCAAGTGTCAAATTACGTCATTGCTTGAGCTCTGGTGACCTTGACCTTGACCTATTTTAATATTTCTTACTTTCATCTTGTAGCATGCCCTATAAGCTACATATTGATGGGTATTTCATGCAAATAGCTTATTTCCTTACTGAGTTATTAAGATTTGAATTTCCCCTACTCCAAATTTTTGCGGAAATTTTTAGTATGGTCAATAGCTACAAAACCATCCCTAGCAAGATTACTGCCGGGTTTCAGAATATCTACCCTCGCTAAAATGATGCCCCAGGTGATGTTCTTTCAGGAAATAGTGAGTAACCTAGGGGCCCATTTTAGCATGCGAACACCCCTTGGCTCCAGGAGTAATATATATATATATATATATATATATATATATATATATATATATATATATATATATATATATATATATATATATATATATATATATATATATAAGAATATATTCAACAATTATCTTCTTCATAGTCAAAGGATCTCTGATTTTTAATATTTCTACCTTTTCACTTTTAATTTTTAGTATTTTTTATTTCTGTAGAATATAATATAACATGATTAATCATAATATTTGTAGAAACCCATGTATAAAAGGAATTGCAAAGTTATGTATACCAGTAATCACTTGATAAAAACATAGTTTTGTTGAAACAGTCCTGTACTGATTAGGCCATGAAGAAATGAAATAATCATCGTTAATTAATCCTATGCATTACGTCTGAAAAACTTAAAAAAGCTAAGGAAATATCAAGATTCCTGCAGGAAACACATTGACGCCACTAAGGCTATCGACTTCAGTGAATATATATACATACACACACACACACACACACACACACATATATATATATATATATATATATATATATATATATATATATATATATGTATATATATATATATATATATATATATATATATATATATATATATATATATAGAGAGAGAGAGAGAGAGAGAGAGAGAGAGAGAGAGAGAGAGAGAGAGAGAGAGAGAGAGAGAGAGAGAGAGAGGGAGAGAGAGAGAGAGAGAGAGAGAGAGAGAGAGAGAGAGAGAGAATATATGCTCAGGTAAATATATATATATATATATATATATATATATATATATATATATATATGTATATATATATATATATATATATATATATATATATATATATATATATATATATATATATATATATATATATATATATATATATGAGAATTAAAGAAGTAAAGCAAGCATTAAAAAACATGAAAATAGGCAAAGCAGCAGGAGAAGATGGCTTAACAATTGATTTGATAATAGATGGAGGAGCTTTCATGGTAACAAAACTAGCTGAAATTTGCACTAAATGTCTGCAAGAATACTCTATGCCTACAACTTGGAATAACTTTATCATTATACCAATTCACAAGAAGGGAGACACAAAAGATCTGAAAAATTACCTTCCAACAAGGACAAGAGACAGAAATTAAAAGAAGGATAAGTATGGAATGAAGAGCATTTAGTTAACAATGTAAAATGCCACTTTCTCTAAAAAGAAAAGTATTTGATAAGATGCTACTACCAGTATAAACTTATGCATCAGAAACTTGGAACCTTAATGAAGCCTTAGAACATAAGCTAGTTACAACTTAAAGCGCTATGGAAAGAATAATGATGGGAATAACACTAAAACTAAAGTAGAAGATATTCTAACAACACGTAAGAAAAAGAAATGAACATGGGAAGGACATATAAGGAAAATGACAGACAATAGATGGACATTAAGAATAACAGAATGGGTCAATAGAGATTATAAAAGAAACAGGGGAAAAAAGAGAAGAATATGGATTAATGAACTAAGAAATAGACAATAAGCAGACACAAGTGGAAGATGTCTGAGGCCTTTGTTCTGCAGTGGACTAGTAACGGTTGGTAATGATGATGATGATGGTGATGATATATATATATATATATATATATATATATATATATATATATATATATATATATATATATATATATATATATATATGTGTGTGTGTGTGTGTGTGTATGCATGTATATATAAATGTGTATACACATGTATATATATATATATATATATATATATATATATATATATATATATATATATATATATATATATACATATAAAAAGAGAGAGAGAGAGAGAGAGAGAGAGAGAGAGAGAGAGAGAGAGAGAGAGAGAGAGAGATTTTCAAGAATTAGCAGTTTGATCTATGTGGAAAGAACCACCTATTTTAGTAGAGTAGTGGTGAGTGGCAATGATACCCACAAAACTAATCCAGTAAGTGACAGGAAAAATAGAAACTTGTCCTCAAATCTGCATATACTGAAATTAGCGGTCAAGCTAAAGGCTCGAACTATAAAAGTTTGCCTGAATGAGGAGGCACCTTGCCAACTAGGAACAAACAATATACAAAGCACGGGCTACGTAAACAAATATGAGGCCCCCTGACACATTATACAAACCGTTGATGCAAGTAAAAGGAAAGTGATGTAAAGCATATGGATATAATTCTAAGATAGGAACTCTTCAATTTATGCTAGTATGACTTTCTTTTATCAAAAGGAAACCCCCCCCCCCAAAAAAAAAATAAGATCCTTATAGATGGTAGTATTTATGAAGAGCTCTGCATATACATAGGCTTATCATTTGCTTACAGGCGCACTAAGAATTCCATAGGATAAAGATCGTTTTTTTCTGGTTCAACAAATTTACTTTATCAGTCGATAATCTTGAAATATAAACTCTAAAAACTATCAAAAAAATATAAAAGGATGATTCTTGAAACATTTTACATAATCGGTCAGGAAACCTCTGCATATGATATTCTATGCAGTATTGCAATTGTTCTTAGACATTCTTTAATTTTGCATAAGAACAAAGAATGTGTTACTGAAAACTATTTTGGGGAGTGTCTGGTAGAGATTTTATTAAATTCATCTTCGATATTTTTCTATATACAATACCTTAATTCTTGTTTGAGATTAAGGAAAATAATATCACATAAAAAGTTCATATGCATGATTAGAACTAGTTGAATTGGAGACTAAATTTCTTATGAGTTCGAGGTTCCTGCATTCAAGCTGGCCGTGACTCAATCTAGTCGAGGAAGGGGTGAATGCCATTCAGAAGTTAGGACAATAAAGGGATAATATAAAGATAAGAGCGAACCAATGGGGGTAAACCCATTCGCTTCCTATACGATCATATATTTCCATTGGATTAGAATGGATCGCTGAATGTCAAAATTCTGTCTGCAAAAAATAGGGGCCAACCAAATGAATTGCAGTTTTTTAATTAGTATGATTAAAAAAATTGTGTATTTGAAGTAAATATGTGAATGTATACTCAAACCACATGCTAAGTATGTGGATGAAAGACAGATATTTGAAAGAAAAATTTTAATATTATTCATATTTGAAGGAAAACTTGTAAGCATGCTGGAAGTAATGAAATTAGAAAATGTTAATTATTATCTCACTGAAAATGAAAAATGAATTAGATTTTACAAAATCTTACAAGTTTATACGATGCCTCCAAGAATTTAATAACAGAGAAAGATTTCATCATAGATGCCATGATTAGCTTTCACGTAGTTGATATAGATATGTGCTGGGTTTGGGGAATTTCAACAAATTTAATTACTTTCATGAAAGGTAAATGTCATCGTTGGGTAAAATTATACACTGTGTAATAAACCACAACTAGATAATTGATGCAGAGCAATAGAATTTATGTTCATACATAATGACATATTTCTATAGCAATCAAACTATGCCTGAGTAATATATATATATATATATATATATATATATATATATATATATATATATATATATATATATATATATATATATATATATATATATATACATATACATATAAACATACATACACACACGTACATATTTATCTATCTATCTATCTATCTATCTATATCTATATATATATATATATATATATATATATATATATATATATATATATATATATATATATATATATATATATATATATATATATCATACATGCGTGTATGTATGTGTATGTATGTTTACGTGTTTGTGTTTTTTAAGAATTCCCCTATCTACAGTATATCTCATAATACAAAAGTATACACAAACTACTACCAGTGATTATGAGTCGATAGGGAAATAAGCTCACGCAAAATCCTTCTTTTTTGTAAAATTCATTGTTTACTTGAATATAAACAAAATAAATTTCATGAATTTCGAATCTGACGAAAAACGTAATTTTAAACACTGCAATGGGACCAATGGAGCTAACAACGATTAGGTGATTTTTTTTCTCATCTAAAACGAACATAAGCACAAACAAATATGGAAAAATGTATGCGTGATATTTTCATTCCATTACCGATAAAGCTAAACTTCTATACGTCGATTCCCCAAAAAACTTTTTTTTTTTTTTTATATAAGATACATTTACGTACCTCAATCATGTAATTACTCGTTAATCAACATGCTTAATAAATTGAGTTTATCTCTATTATTGGCTCAAAAAATGCGCAGACGTATAAGATACCATTTTTCTATAAATGATTATTATATCGTTTGTTGCAGAATGAAAAAACCTGAATATTCAATAACAAGACAAAAACGTACTGTGAAACCATGAGGGTATATAAAAAAAGTATATACAAATCTTGCTTTAAGACAGAGCATGAGGAGGGCAAACTCACGATCAAAATCCATTGCCTTAAGCGTATCCTTCCTGGCGGAGGGCATGTGTCCCAGAGTTTTAAAGGATCCGCTCCTTGTATTGATTTCTCCTTTCCCTTGCTTTTGCCGTTTGCGCAAACCTCTTCTCTCTCTCTCTCTCTCTCTCTCTCTCTCTCTCTCTCTCTCTCTCTCTCTCTCTCTCTCTCTCTTGCATCATGCATTTCCGGAATGGTCCTTGTTCAATTCTCTCTGGCTGTCATTGTGGCCAATTGTCTTTGCATTATAATTGTCGCGAATTTTTCATCAAAATCTTAAATGTTGCTCTTCATTAATTAGTTGAGGATATGCTCAAAGTAAGGCTTTGATATTTAACTTATAATAATAATAATAATAATAATAATAATAATAATAATAATAATAATAATAATAATAATAATAATAATAATAATAATAATAATAATAATAATAATAATAATAAATAGGATTTAGCAAAACATTTTATTTGACTATACATTTGATAATTATAGGAAGTAGTTCTTTTTCATATGCTTACTGGTGTCCTGGAAAAAACAAAAGCATGAACACATTCACACAATGTATATATGTACACAAATTATTGGGGCCAATTCTCAAACTGGCAGGTACACTTTA
>NC_090731.1:132094742-132102242 GCF_036898095.1 Palaemon carinicauda
TTTTCATTATCCCCACCCACAATCATATTAGGTGCAAATAAAAGCAATTTCTCTCTCATTCATAACACGGTGCCTTATCTCGCAACTTTACTCTTTTATCTATTCGCTCGTGTTTCTTGCAATAATCCAAGCATAAATATATCAAACAGCTAGACACATAGTACTACACCCTTTTCTGAGACATACATTACCATCCAACCGATAACTTTCTCATTTAAATATTCTTATCTATGCATTGCTTCCCTAATAAACTATTTCGTCAATATGAAAAAGATGATCTGTAATGTGTACCCTAACACACCCAAGACTGCATCGCTATTGGTTCTATCATAAACTTTTCCGAGGTCCATCTGTGCCGAGTAGAACTTTTCTTTTACTTTCAAACTTCTAACATTAGGGTTTCATAGAAACATTGGATCTATGCACTTTTTTATACTAAACCCTAATTAGAGCTTACCTCATAAATTCCTCTGCTATCTTTCTCACTAATTCAATCAAAATCAAAACGCACACCTTCCCTAGTGTGGAAAATTGCCATGCCTCTAAAATTTCGATAAATCCTTAAATCACATTTACCGTTATACAAAAGAACAATTGTGCGTCACACCAATGGCTTCAGGAAATGTCCCTCATTCAAATATACCTTCAAGTCCCTGGTCAGCCCTTCAATCACAGCATCAATAGAGCACCAAACATCTGACATATAAGCCCATGAACTCCAGGCATTTTTGGATTCTTCAACCTCTAAATTAACCCCCTCCCATACCCAACCGTTAGTTATACTAGAATTCTAAAACATATTCCCTTACATTCTTACAAACTTTAGTTCTGCCTATCTTCTATCTTCAATGGCTTGACGGAGATTTGTATAAAATCACAAATTCCTTTTCAAGTTATCATAAGACATGATTATCACAATTTCTTACTTTTGGCGTTTATTAGTTCCTGGGTTTCGTGGTGTAGTCATCTATTCATGCTCAGTAACCGGGGCTATACTTAAAATCTAATCTGATACTGCAAGTTAAATTGAAGCATTCTTCGGTAGACACAAACATTTAATCCATTTGCATTCCATTAAAATTAGAATAGATAAATTTTAGTTCCCCAGAGAACTCTCCGCCCTTCGAAGAGCAAGGGTTTCCCCCCTCCCCCCTTTCAACCCTTCTTCCTAGTGTATGACGTAAGCGATAGTAGTAACTTCAGCCAATGCCTCTCCTCTTGGGTCCTCCTCCTTTCCTCTCCCCCTCACCCTCTTTCTCACCCCCCTTTCTCACTCCCCACGTCAAATACCTCACTCCTCACTCAATCCTTTTACCCTTCCCCAGCATTTTTCCCTTGCTCTCTAATTCCTTTTCTATCTGGGAATGAAATGAAATCGACAGCATCTTCGTTTTCTTCTTTATGGTGCAGGACAGCCAGATGTTCTTTTTTCCGCCTTCCTAATAATAAATCCATTCTGGAACATGCAATTGCATTATGTGCTCTTGAGAGAGTCAAGTTGGGCAGCAAGCAGCCTGAAGCCCACAACCAGGCGATACGTATCGATTCTGAAGAGAGAGAGAGAGAGAGAGAGAGAGAGAGAGAGAGAGAGAGAGAGAGAGACGACCTAAATATAGCCATGGAAACCTTGCGGGATTATCAAATATTACGTTTGTTGCGACATAACGAATTCTGAAGTAGTAAACATGAGACTGCACACAAGTACTACAATGTATTTTGCAGGGGAGAAGTAGTGTCATTGCCTCTGTTCCTTCAAGCAGAATTCGTTCCCTACCTGACCCCCTTTCCTCACTCAAACTCCACGTTTTTTTTTTCTTTCCCTACTTGTCCTTGGAACTAGGGAGCGCAGCGTTGCTATATTTAGAAGCACCGTTTTTGGGGTGGAGCGGCTGGCGGCCGGCCGAGTCGCTTAGCACAGTCCCAAAAGGTTGCAGACCTGGAATGTAGATTGAGAGAGAGAGAGAGAGAGAGAGAGAGAGAGAGAGAGAGAGAGAGAGAATGATAGTATGGCCTGTAACAAGTCACAGGATTGGTGGAGATCGTTGCTGGGGAGTGACGTAAATTGGTCGTTTCTACCATTGATCTATTACTAAATATAACCCAGCCTGAGCCACAGTCCTGATCGGTGCATCGCTTACTCTCTCTTACCCCTTCACTCCCTCCCCCTTCTCTTTCCCCTCCCCCTCCCCCTCCCCTCCCTTCCTACATCAGCAGTCTGTACCCCCACTGCACTGGTCCCCTCTTTTACCTGAAAAGAGAAGAGGGAAAAATGGAAAATGAAACAGCTATACACGGAAGGGACAGAAATAGCTCGGTATCTTATTCAAAGCCAAAGGACTAATTGAATGATAATGAAGGTAGCCTGGTGTTGCACCCAGAAAACGTCATTGTCATAAAAAAAAGATTATTTTTTTTTCTTTTTTTTGCTGTTGACCAAAAAAGTTATTTGCATAGAGGGAATTCTATAACATTGTGTTTTTGTTTCCATGTCGTCTATGAACAAGGAAGTAGTCGACAGTTACGAAGGAGGAATTAGAAGAAAACGCAAAGAAAATAATGGCATTGCAAGTAGATAATAATGAAGGAAAAGTATTTGATATTTTGACAGGCATAAGAAGAGATGGTGCGTCATCGTGCCTTTCTGCATAATGGAAATTTCCAAGATCTATCTTCGCCGAAAAATCCCTTCGGAGAAATTCCTCTCCGGAATCAACTGCATTTCCGATGTTTCTTTTTTTCCCATTGCTTTCTTGAAAGGTGTTCTGACTCTTACCAGGAGATATTTTAAACACTTTTCTGGATTGTTAATGTTTTCCCTCATGTAATGTGTGATTGGCATTTTGAGAAGAGGCCTTTCCGACACCGACAATCCTTTTGGCACACTATTTCTCTCCCTTTCCCTTCCGTTTTCCCTTTTATTAATTTTCTCTTTCCTACCCACCAATAGCAGCAGCCGCAGCCGCCATGTGCCGAGTCTCTCTTTCTCTCTCTCTCTCTCTTTCTCGCTCTCTCAACCCCTGTTAGCCAACTCTTCTCCGTCTGTAATATTTGTTCTAAAAATAGCACGCCGGGTGGAGGGAGAGAGAGGGGACTGTGCCAGGGGAAACACAAGAGAGAGAGAGAGAGAGAGAGAGAGAGAGAGAGAGAGAGAGAGAGAGAGAGAGAGAGAGAGAGAGAGAGAGAGAACGGGGGATGGGTGGGGGTGAACTCTACTTTAAAACAAGGAAACTGCACATATAAACACAGCACATAACAACGCTCACACAACCTCCAGTCATTTACATGAAATCAGAAGGCTTTGCATTTTCCCAAACATAAATTATGTTGCGAAAAAAAAACAAACAATATAGCATGTTTACGAAGAAAGAAAACGAAAAGAGTAGCGTGCAAGAAAGAAATATAATTAAAAAAGGTAAACCGGTAAATTAAATTGAATGTGCATCCCATCTCTTTTATTCCACCTGTGAAGATCCAGCAAACGAACACTGTCTTCTCTTCCGCATCTTGGGTCTGAGGAAAAATTAAGTGTTGGGAGACAAATTATGCCTGATTTTTCTCCGCTATATAGGAGTTAGTCCCCCAATCTTTATCATCCATGTTATATTATCTTCATGGGGCTTTCATACACACACACACACACACACATATATATATATATATATATATATATATATATATATATATATATATATATATATATATATATATATATATATATATATATATATATATATATATATATATATATATATATATGCAGTATATATATATATATATATATATATATATATATATATATATATATATATATAATATAAATATATGTATATATATAAATATATATATATATATATATATATATATATATATATATATATATATATATATATATATATATATATATATATATATACTATAGATACACCTTTTCTGAGTGGGGATACCTTAATGTGGAATGGGCTTGCGCAAGGGGGGGGAACCCTTTTTTGGATGAAGGCCATCTTGCAATTCCTCAATGCTCCTTAAGGCTGCATAGAATTTTGTTGGTTATTTTATCCTCCAAGTAATTTATTAGTAATCTAAAGAAAGAGTGACAGGTTTATAAAAAATTAAAGCATTACAATTTCAAATATTTGAATTAAGTACTTTTTATACAAGTAATCAGTAAATGAATTATATTGAAAACTAATTTTTGAAATATTTCATTCAAGTTTAGGTAGTTTTCAAACTACCGTAAGTAAATGAATAATATCGAAAGCGTGTCATTTTCAAATGACTTTAGTTAAGCAAGTAGGTTCTTTGTATTGAAGTGATAAATAAAATAATATTAATCTTTTGGGAAAGATAGTTTATAGATATCAACAATATAACCTTTTCAAATATTTTATATTGCCAAGTAGGTACTTTTTAAACAATCACATCTCACAAAAATGCAACATCCCAGTAAAAAATTGTATCTGTTTAAACACACTTACCTGTTTTCATTAAAAAAATAAAAAAATCAATTATTTGCTTTCTTAAGATGTTCAATAAATCTCTAGTTTTTAGCCATCATAGCTGGGACACCATCAGTGCATAACGTATTATAATAAGGAAGTAAAATTTATTCCTCCTTTGTGACATTGCTTATTGAAGTTGTTAAAATGTCTGTTCCTCTTGTCCTTGCGTTAAGGTTACCTAAGGGAAGCTGTTTTTCATACATTCAAAACTCATCAGTGAAAGCACAAATAAAATATTTTCATGCCAAAAATCTGAAACCTGTTGACTCATCTAAAACTAACATAGATCACAGTGAGGAGATGAACAAAACAGGAACTCGCCCATCATACGTTAAATCACTCACTCATTGCAACTAGCAGTTTTTCCTTGTCAGCTACAACAGCTGTTGCAGCTGACAGGGAAAAACTGGTAGTTGTATTAAGTTAGGATTCATTGAAATTCAAGGAAAAATTGCTTCCATTCTCTAGGAGGTGTACATACAGTAGAATTATTTCATTCAAACACACAATATTCAATGCCAAAGCAGAAATATACTACACATACTGTACAGTACATATCAAAAGCCATAGAAGGCCGCACTTGATGGTCCAGAAGGCCATATGCGGCCTTAAGGCCTCCGGTTCCCCATCCCTGCCGCTTGCGTATCACCATGGTCAGCGAAGCTGTACTGGTTAGGGCCACCCATACTAGGTTGGTTTGCTGTGAGCAATCAGACAAAAATCTCCCACCGTCACCAATCCGCAGTGGCCAACGTGGTGATGAACACTGGCCAACCCCAGACATGAATTGACATGTCTAAGGCCTTTGTCTTGCAGTGAACTAGAAATTGCTGCATTTGTTGTTGTTGTATATATATATATATATATATATATATATATATATATATATATATATATATATATGTGTGTGTGTGTGTGTGTGTGTGTGTATGCACGCACCAACACACACATACATATACACACACACATATATATATATATATATATATATATATTATATATATAAATATATATACATATATATATATATATATATATATATATATATGTATATATATATATATATATATATATATATATATATATATATATATATATATATATATATATATATATATATATATATATATATATATATATAGATTAAATTTAGGCTAAATTTGTGTCCAGAGAGAGAGAGAGAGAGAGAGAGAGAGAGAGAGAGAGAGAGAGAGAGAGAGAGAGAGGGAGGGGGGAATTGCAAGGTGTCACTTCTGAACGAGTACCTTTTCGTAAGAGCAGCTCTTAAAACATGTCATCGCCTCTTCCTTCACCCATAAGAAATAAAGGTGATGACGCCTCACGTGGAAATAAACTAAGTAGAACCATTAAAGCTGTCTTGTCTAGGTATTAAGTTTAGGGCCATCCTAGGAGGACATCCACACACATGTATACGATATATATATATATATATATATATATATATATATATATATATATATATATATATATATATATATATATATTATTTATTTATGTATAAGTATATATATGTATATATATATATATATATATATATATATATATATATATATATATATATATATATATATATATATACATATATATATATATATATATATATACATATATATATATGTATATATATATATATATATATATATATATATATATATATATATATATATATATATATATATATATATTATATATATATATATATATGTATATGGTTGAATAACGGTTACAAAGCAATAAGTCAGGCCTTTGTTACAAGATACTGCCTAACAATGAACCCGAAGCAAGTTTATGATGAACTAACAAAGCAAGGGAGATGGTTTGAATAACGGTTACAAAGCAATGAGTCAGGCCTTTGTTACAAGATACTGCCTAACAATGAACCCGAAGCGAGTTTAAACCAAGACCCCAGAATAGAATTTTCTAAGAGCTTAAATGAAAAAGAACCAAAACAGTTAGTTAAGGTAGAGAAACGTTGAAGTAGTAAGTGACAAAAGTAATGCTTAAACCCGCCACAAATAAAGTTTTTGTTGTGTATAAACAGAATAACAATAAATGAGATTATTAAGAAAAATATATGCTACAGTCTAAAGGAATTCAGTGTGATCACCATTAATGAGTAGAGATTGAAAATTAGATACCTAAAACAAAGCATTTACTAAAGTATTTTGTAACTATACATATCAAAATTACTTTGAAATATCAGTGTCATGGTTTCTGTAGTAAACATTAAAGTGATAACCAAGGTATATTTTTCATTCTAGAGATAATTACATGTTTACACTCTCTAATTATTGTATTTTACTATTCTGTTTTCTTATAAAGCAAATGTATATATCTCACCATCGTAACCAGAAAATCTCTGCAATAAATATTTTAATGCAATACGTTCTTCATTGAAATGACTTTATTTGTCTATCAATAACCATCTATAGTCACGTTCATAAGTTAAATTGCAAATAAGCTATCATAATTTATGAGCAATGTAATGAAATGCAAACCTAAGAACAACTCTCTTGTCGCTTTCTTCCCATGTGTTCACAAAGGATATGGATCGACAAATTTTTTCGCGAGAATTATACCATCGCAATTTTTGCAAAAGAGGCTCAACTATTACGAATATATGTTAAATAGATTATGGAAAACTGTATATGACCACTGAGGTATTACTGGTGAAATGGGGAAAGGCAAATGGTGTTTGACTCCTGTGTTGTTATCTGAAAAACGAATGGCCAACTATCCTGGACGCATGAGCCGTTATTGGAAAAAGGATAAGCAAGCTATGTCTGACGCCCAAGCTTTTATTGGGAAAAGATAGCTCTTGATAACTTGACAAAAATTGGCAAGAGTGTGAGGCAAACTATGCCTGACACCTAGGCCATCATTGGCAAAAAGGTTGAGGTGAGTTGTGCCTGATATCTAAGTTATCATTGATAAAGAGAAATTTGGGCAAACTGTACTAATGTGTAAGGAATCATTTTTA
>NC_090731.1:132107242-132124742 GCF_036898095.1 Palaemon carinicauda
ATCCATATCTGGCATTCATGATGTTTCAACTATGACAGTGGTGTAGCAAAGCAAAAAGTAGAGTTCATACAATGATTTTAAGAAGCCTGATGAAAACCTTCATTGGGAAACTCTCTCTCTCTCTCTCTCTCTCTCTCTCTCTCTCTCTCTCTCTCTCTCTCTCTCTCTCTCTCTCTCTCTCTCTCCACGTGTCCAACGTCTGGTGGATATTAATAAAGATTTCGAAATTTATCGCAATGGAAACTGGCTGGCCATTAATTTTTTTATGATATACAAAGAATTGAATGCCTCATAAATGCAGAATATTGATACAAATGATTTGATATTGTTAACAGAATATATTAGCACAATGGATAATTTAACAATTTTCTTAGTGTCATATCAGAGAAACATCCAGGTAATTGGCAAGGTCTTCATGTTTATAAAAGTTACCTCAACAGGGGGAGAAATGTGGCACCTGGTTGAATTTGGGTAATAACAAAACAAGGAGAGATTATGGTAGTTGATCGCTTATATGACAGACAAATTAATGGTCATAATTAAAGTTGATACTATGCCTGCATAAAACTAGGGCCATGTCCTGGCTTGATGGAGGTGTAATATCTAATAAAGTGCCCTGTTCTTCATATAGGCCCTTCATTTATTCATTTACAGAATTCTGAAAGCGACGTATTGTTTAAATGAAGATATCATCTATTGATATAGCTAAAAGATAGGTAACATCAGATTTGGATTTATGATTGCTATTTTCAGTCATATCTTGCTGTTTTTGAAAAAAAAAAAATATAATAGACTTGACACTGGTTATTTTCAGAGATGCAGTCGGAATTTGTCTTTTTTTATTACCTCCCAGAGTTCCAAGTCGAGGGAAAATGAATCGAGTGCATATTTACATATATACATACACGGTTACACATTATATACTAATGGCCCCATGCTCTGCCCACACACAAACTCGCACAGACAAAGATAAACACACACATACACACACACACACACACACACACACACACATATATATATATATATATATATATATATATATATATATATATATATATATATATATATATATATATATGTATGTATGTATATGAAACTATAAGAGAGATAACTGGAGTACTGAGATCATGGTGAAGGGTACATGGAGATGGTTTTGGTATGCTTATTCGAACTCCTCGAGAGATTAGTTCATCAAACGTTTAACTGGGCTAAACAAGGCCCTAGAAGAGTTGGGAGTCCCAGGCCTACATGACTAAGGACTATGAAACGTGAAGTAAGAGATGATGAATGGAGAAGTTTTGAATTTAAGTTCAAGATTGAGACGACTGGCGAAATCTAACCGGAGCCTTTTACGTCACTAGGCTAGGAGGAGATGATGATGATGATGATGATGATGATATATACGAATATTTATCACTAACACTCGCGATTTCAATCAATGTAAATATCAACCACAAGGACATTTAATATCGAATTCTACCTTTAAGAATATATATGCACTAAAAATCTATTTATGATAAATGCTACAGACTGGACAAGGATTCAAACGTATGCCTCTGAGTCGAGACAATGCCAGCAATAGCATAGTTTGTTAGAGGTCATTGCTGGCATTGTTTTGACTCGGAAGCATAGATTCGAATCGTTGTTTAGTCAGAAGCATTTATAATAAATTAATTTCCAGTGGATATATATTCCCAAAGGTCGAATTTCGATATTAAAAGCCATTGTCGTTGATATTTGCACACACACACACACAGACACACACACATATATTTATATATATATATATATATATATATATATGTATATATATATATATATATATATATATATATATATATATATATTTATATGTATGTATATATATATATATATATATATATATATATATATATATATATATATATATATATATATATATATATATATATATATATATATATATATATATATGGCTGTCCCCAACCTCAGCAAGAGGTGGTGTTAGGTGAAGAAACGTAACTGCTACACTCATGCTTCAACTGCCTGGTCGTGGAGGAACCTTCACTGTATCAAAAGCAAACTTCTACAGAATAACCAGTCACATGCAGTTAAATATGAGGATCAACAGCATTTAATTCCCTTCAAAATAACTATTTCTTTTTCCAATAAGTCTTTACTATTTCTTTCTCTTATTCCTTGTTTATCCTGAATACTATTCTCTGAGAACAGCCTTTTTTTTTTAGAAGGCAGCTGTCTCTCAGAATATATATAAAAAGACTCTTCAAACTTACCAACCCCCTACTGTTTCTCTATCGCATAAGAAATCGCTAAAATATATGTTTATTTTGTTTGCGGATGATATATATGAACTAAATGCTAGCCATATAGGTTAAACTATGGTAGCTTAAAGAAGGAAAAAAAAAAAATCTACAATACCTCAGGTTCCAACATTTCAAGAAAAGAATAGCGCAATGCCTCAAACCGGATAAGGTTTAATTTACCCGCAAAAAAAAAAAAAATATATCTAATGTCAAAACAATTAAATAATTCAACACAATCAGAACATACATTTCCAATAGCCGACAAACATCTGAACGTACCGCACAACGTCATTTGGTGGATGACGTAGAGAGAGAGAGAGAGAGAGAGAGAGAGAGAGAGAGAGAGAGAGAGAGAGAGAGAGAGAGAGAGAGAGAGAGAGAGAAGCTTACTTTCCTCCAGTTCAGTGGTATTGTCCGCAGTAACCATTTTAATTAAGTATCATACCCAAACTCTCAAAGAATGTTCAGCCAAGGAACATATTGAATTGGATATTCGCTAGTGGGTACAGTCTGACTAATGAAACAGTTGTATGATATTTTTTGGATACATTCACGTGTTTGTGTGAAAATTGATATCACACACACATATATATATATATATATATATATATATATATATATATATATATATGTGTGTGTGTGTGTGTGTGTGTGTGAATAAATAGACAGACTCACACACACACACACACACATATATATATATATATATATATATATATATATATATATATATATATATATATATATTTATATATATTATATATATGTATATATATATATATATATATATATATATATATATATATATATATATATATATATATATATACTGTATATATATATATATATATAATTTTTTTAAATAAGCCATATATACTATTTATTACTGAATTCTCTCCGTTATGGTATTTCATATACATAGGAAAATTCCTCTATCGATAAATATCACTACCCGATCAAGGATTCGGGCCAATGACCGATTGAAATGTGAGTAATCATTAGACTTTTAGAATTGAGTTCATGGAAGAGGAAATTTGATATCAAAGAGTGAGTGAGTTTACTGTAAATATACACACACGCACACACGTTTGTATACATATGTATACAGTATTCACACACACATACACACACACTCATATATATATATATATATATATATATATATATATATATATATATATATATATATATATATATGCATAGATCTCCTTTTAGTTCTATATTCGTAGCACCCCATTTTTGTTGTTTACAGCCTTGGGGTATGGTGTCTGGGCCCTCAAAAATCTAAATCATTCTAAACTTTCATTAAGTTTTCTCATGTCCTACAAAGAATGATAATAGACACTTTATAAACTTCCAGACTAATAAAGGGTTATAATTATAAAAATTTTAGTAGTTTGGCCAAGTCAGTATAATAACTAGTGGTCAGTTATTTGAATCAGACATCAACCTTAAGGAAGATTGAAGGGAAATAAATAAGTGAAAACTATGGCTAGAGGAAAAGAATGAAAATGAAAGAATGTGGTAAAAAATAATAGATATAGTCAGACTAATTTTCTTATACTCATTGGTCCCCGCTCCCCCTCTTTTTTTTTTTGCATATAAACATGAATGTCAGTAATATTACGTGTATCCATGCGACTAAAGTACTAAACACTATAAAAGATAAAGTTAGTCTACGGATGATGATCGCCACGTTTGATTATAAAAACATCAAGATATCTTAATTATGTTTCCACTAAAAGGACCCGAAGCCTTGGTTGTTTAGTCGGTAGCTTTCACTTACTAGCAGCCATATGATTCATGCTGAAAATCAGGAAGAAGACACAAGGATTTTGGGACATTATATAAGAATCCAGCGAATCTCCGTAAAGTGTAAAAAGTCGACAGCATTCAGTAATAGGCTATTTGGAAGTAACGCGGATAACAGATCTACACTGATATACTAGTTGAGAGGGAAAAAAATTCCAGGAATAGAAGACTCGTTTATATGCATACATATTTTCATAAAATTATCAAGTTTGCTATATCACTAGTTTTTTGTTCAGCGAAAAACGACATCATTATCGGCAGATTAGACAATTGAATATCTATGATGTACGGCGTCGGGTAGAAAACTCATCTTATAGATATTTGCCGCAAAAAAAAAAAAAAAAAAAATCATATAAAATCATGGTATGGAAACGGTATGAGGCTGGCTAACCTAATATCTCAATTTTTTCGTAAGATCAGATTCACATCATACAAAATAATTTGTACCAGCATCTCACAAATATCTATTAAGGGTAACATCAAATTAAATTCACATGATGCGCATGCAAACTACAGCAATGAGAGTAACAATAAACTATTTTGTGGAAAAAGAAAACCTTCATATCACTGTTTGAAACAAAATTTAACAAATATCACAGCTTTGTTCCGTAGAATAGGCTCGTAAAAACCTTAACAACTGTTTGCTATCGAACTTTCTATTTCCATACCGGAACTTATATAAGTAAAAGGAGTAAAGAAAATATCTCTGTTAAGAAAAATATGGCGAAGAAAGATTCGATTGTCTCAAAGGTTAATCTAAATATACAAAAAGATATTAAAACCAGCGAATATTTCAATAAAGGAGCTATAGTAGTATGATAGTAAAATAAGTAATCAATAAACTAAAAAAAAAACCCTCCTAAAAAATATCAATAGAAAAATATAGAGAAAAGCGGAAGTTACAAGACTTGAAGAAATATTAAGAAAATAGTGAAAAAAATATCGAGGAAACTATGATACAAAAATAATGCTTCTAAAACCACGCTATAAGAATTAAGAAAATTAAAGGAAAGGACAAACAAAAAGACAAGGTTTCTTTTACATTAATACTATGCTAACCTTTTCTCTGTGACACTCTAATATCCCGAGGGGCTTTATGCATTAACAGCTAAAGGACTTTATATAGTGAAGATTCGTTAGTATTTCTTAAATATCTCCTAAATCCCATTGTTCGTTATCTTTCTCATTTTCATCATAGTTATCCTTTTCACTTATATATTTAAGACTTGATAACGTGGCATGTAAATAGAAGCATAACTAGGAACAAGTATGGAAATATATATACACGCACACGCACACGCACACACATACATACATGCGCATATATATATATATATATATATATATATATATATATATATATATATATATATATATATATATATGTGTGTGTGTGTGTGTGTGTGTGTATGTATACACACACACACACACACACACATATATATATATATATATATATATATATATATATATATATATATATATATATATATATATATATATATATATATATATATATATATATACAGTATATATACAATTTTGAATATCCTTTTGAAGCAGCATGATAATATATGTCATTCAAAAGCTGTTAGAATTTTGCTTTAGTTTAAATGATGTTACCTGTAATATCATATTAAAAAATCCATCGTCGACTTTATAATGTTATCGTGTCAACTATGAAAGTATTTGATGATTTGTTTTACCCGATCCGTATATGTTATTATGTACTTTTAAATTCAAGAACATCATTGGTCTATATCTTCATTTGAATCTTTTAATATAATTTACTTTCACGATCTTCTTAAGTTTTTCAGATGAGTACTAGAGCTACTTGTACCTTGCCAAGAGACATCTCAATTTACATATTGTTTTGATGCGATTATGAAATCAAATCAATATTTGAATTTTTTTTATTTTTTTATTTTCCTGCTCTCAACTTAATGTATTAAAATCAGTAAGAACGAACTTACTTGTCTTGATGCAGAGTTAAATCTCGATGAAATATTAAAGTTTTAAATCTTTTTGGAATTGATTAGTTATCTACTTCTAGAACGTACTTTTTTATTCGTTTTGTATAATGATGTGAGATGGAACGATATGAAGCTTTAATTTTTCGCTCCATTTTGAAGATGATAGATAGGAAACTATATTCGTTGATAAAGACAATGGTTCTGATTGTTGATAAACTCTGCGAATGGACCATTAAGCTTAAGCTTAGGCTTAAAGTTTTATCTCGGGCTAATGAAGATGATGTTTATATAACTTAAGACACACTAAGTTAAATTATAAAATATTTTGAAATTCTTAACATTTTCTAAAGCTCCTTTATGAATTTTTGGATATTTTCATATGTTTTGATGTTGTCGTGGTGACATGGCATAATCAGAAGCATTATGCAATTATATATTGGAATGAAAATATCATGACACTTAAATTTAAAGATATTGCAAATCTTTTTAACTTGCCTTTAAAGCTGGCATAATATAATGTCTTATTAAGAAGCATTTAAGAATGTCCGAATGTGTTTAAAGGCAACCTCAAAAGCTTCAAATTTACATTACTTCAAGGTACCGTGATTTCACATCAAATTAACCCTATACCTTTTGATATCAAACCGGACCTTTTGGGATATTCTGACTGTGTATTTCTCCATTCGTGTCACACGTAAATGAGCAACCATGAAAGGCTAAGAAAAACAAACAGGAGAAAATTCCTTTTGATGGGGGAAGTTGATGTACATTGCGTGCTTCGTGTGCTCCTTTGAGCCACCCCATCCTTTCTAAAATCTCTAAAGAAAACTCTAGCAATAAAAAGACTGCTATAAAGTAACATTGATCAAGTTACTCAGGTGGTCACCTTCTCCCTCTATTTCTATCACGTTAAGAAAAATATAAAGTCAATATCCAAATTGTCCAGCAGTCCCACGTTTATTTCTAAAGTACACGCAGTATTGATTTTACATCCTCGCTGCCTTCCCGTGAGGCTCAGCTAAAAATAGAATAAAAATAGCGTTAGTTCAATTATCCCCCCCGTCCGCTTCCTATGTCTACGTAGTTTCTTCCTTTACGGAAACATCCTCACGCACACCAGTTTTATGATGTCCTCGACGTTCTGTAGTACTGATACCCATCTTTTTACTTTCACGGTGAGGAATGGCGTTCCTTTCTTTATTGTATTCCGCACGCAAATGAGATTTACGTCCTTCTCTTTTCACTATAATTTTAGCGCCAGGTGTGTGGTATTTGCGTAACAAATCAATCTAATTCCTTTCATACACGCATGGCGTCAAAGACCGACAAATGAATACCCCGAGTTGGATAAGTAAAGGTAAAAGGGTGACTCAGCAAATTTACTCCGAAGAGGAGATAAACCACCATCTTCAGGAAATAAAAAATCTGTGAATCACCGAATAGAGATTGAATAATGAAGTTCGAGGGATAGGAATCAGGAGATACAGATCCATTAAGGAAATGCAAAGTATGGGGAAAAGAAAATGCAGATTCGGAAAATAAATGTAAGGGATTGGAATCAGGATATAAAGTTCCAATCGGCAAAGACATGGAAGAAAAGGGAATCAGGATATCCAGATCTAGTAAAGGAAGGAAATGCATAGAATTATAAAATGCAAACAGCAAAGGAATGAAATGTATGTGAAGCAGTATATAAAAATCTATGAAAAGAAGGAAAGACATGGGAATCAGGAAATACAGATAGAGGTAAGTAATTAATGGTACGACAATCGGGGGAGACAGATTAAATAAATGTACGAATGGTACAAAATCAAGCAATACAGATTCAGGAAAAAAATGAAAGTTATGGAAAAATGGAGATATAGATCCAGTTTCAGTAAAATACAGGTGACCGTAATTTTACCCTACTTTGTCATTATCTTATACGGATTGGTGACCGTAATATCCATCCTTTACGTCAATATATCCGTTTTTAAAGGGCAAATGCTTGGCAACATTTATCCCAGATTTTTTACCGTTTTTCACGGCAAAATTTTAACAGTGAAATTTATGCAATACAGACCCAGGGAAAGAATGAAAGTTAGGGGAAAATGGAAACATATCCAAGAGATTTAAAGGCACGAGAATCGGGAAATCCAAATCCAAATAGTAAAGAAATAAAACAAAGGAATCTTAATCAAAAAATCCAGGAAAAGGACGAAAGTCATAGGAGCGACAATAACACAGAAATACAAGTAAAGGAATGTAATCCCGTGAAGCAAATTTTGAATATCCATGAAAGGAATGACATGCCTATGAATCAGTAACTACAGATCCAGAAAACTATGAAAATAATGGAAACGTGACCTACAAACTGGTAAAAGAAATGCATTACATAGGAGTTAGAAAATACTGATTCAGTAAAGAAATGGAGTTCATAGAAATCACGAAATAGATATTTGGTTAAGGAATGCTGGACATGGAAATCTAGATATAAAGATCCATAGAAGGATGGAGACATGGATTTGATGATACATATTTATTAAAAGAATGAAAATCAGAGCATTGGAAAATTAAGATCGAGTTATGAAATATAGAAATAAAAATTTAGACATGGAGGTATGGAAATCATAAACAACCATTCAATTCAGTAAAGAATTTAGAATATGGTAATTTATAAATACAGGATACGAATTAAATGTATGGGAATCAGAAGAAACAGATACAGTATAGGAATAAGGGGCATCCAAGTAAGAATATTATGATCCAATAACGAAATGAAAGGCAACGAAATCAGTAAATCTAAATACATTGAATAAGTGAAAGGAAGGGGAATCAGGAAATCTTGATCCAGTAATGGAAAGAAAGGGAGTGAGGGAGAAATCTGGAAATACAATACAGTTAATGAATGGTAATTACGGGGATAAATAATTGTGTTATAATCAATAAATACAGCTCAGATAAATGAGAAAATATTCTGGGGATCGGGAAAAACAGATTAAGTCCTCAACGGTATGAAAATTGAGAATCAAGCAATAGAAATTCCGTGAAGAAATGAAATCCAATGGAAATAGAAGGCAAAGAAATGAGTAAAAACAGATTCAATGAAGGATTAAAAGATAGAAACCAGAATATATAAATCCAGTTAAAGAGAGATATGTAATAAAGGATATACAGGGTAAATAAGTTAATTAATGGAAACGGGAAATAATAAAAAATGGAGATCCAATGCGATAATAATAGGCCATGGAAATAAAAAATAATTCAGATCCAGTAAACGAACTAAAGTTATAGGAATGATGATACACACATCTATTCAGTAACGGAATGAAATTATTGAATTCAAGATGCACAATTTCAATACATGAACGTAAGTCCATCGAATCATGAAATAGCCACCCAGTGTAAAGGAATGTATTTATGTAAATCGTGAAATACCGATTCACCAAAGCGAAACAAAAACAGAGGGAAAAACAGCAAAGATCATGAACAACTTTCAAGATATTTTATATAACAAACAAATAGTTCATTTATAGTAACTGGAAAATACACAGAAAACCAATTGTCTTGAGTTTATGACTTTGGATGAAAATGTTTCTCCGATTTTCGATTTATAGGACAAAATAATAGTTTTGTTTACATTTGATAGTTAAATGTTTAACAATATCTATTTGCTTGTCTGTCTTTCTAATTGCTACGAGGCAACTTAAGGACAATGTCAATAAATGACTTTGATCTTCATACGTAATTCTCTCTCTCTCTCTCTCTCTCTCTCTCTCTCTCTCTCTCTCTCTCTCTCTCTCTCTCTCTCTCTCTCTCTCTCATTTTGCTTACTACGATGATGCTAGTTATTTCTTATTATTATTATTACTTTAAAACAGATTTTAGTTACAAATCAATATGATCATGACCTTTGTGTAGAATTTTTTCATATAATTTTGCCAATCTATGAACAATAGATTAAGTAAGAATAGAACAAACCGGACTTAAATCTCACAGATAAAAGGTTACAATTACCAAATAAGGAACTAGCAACTTTGGATAGCTAAATATTGAAAAACTAAAGTATAAGAACAAGAAACGTGTTTTGATGAACTATTAAACTTAAAGCTATTATACGGACTATTAATAGCAGTAATTATAGAGGCATCACATGATACGTGTATAATACCGTTTAGACTATTCCCCCTAGGATGTCCTATTTTTAATGAATATTAATACTCTTGTCAATAAAGCAAGAATTAGTTAAGAGGGAGAATTTATTTTTGTTATTTCCCTGGCTCGATGGAAGCACTCATCATTCAACATACATACATATAATGTATGTATGTATGTATGTATGTATGTAAATATGTATGTGTCGTTAACCTGTATAATGAGACATAAATACATACTTACATTATATGTATATATATATACATACACACACACACACACACATATATATATATATATATATATATATATATATATATATATATATATATATATATATACACACACACACATATATATATATATATATATATATATATATATATATATATATATATATATACACATATATATGTGTGTGTGTGTATACACACACATATATATATATATATATATATATATGTATGTATGTGTATATATATATATATATATATATATATATATATATATATATGTATGTATGTATATATATATATATATATATATATATATATATATATATATATATATATATATATATATATATATATATATATATATATATATATAATCATCATCCTCTCTTCCCACGCCTATTGACGCAAAGGGCCTCGGTTAAATTACGCTAGTCGTATCTATCTTGAGCTTTTAAATCAATACTTCTCCATTCATCACCTCCTGCTTCACGCTTCATAGTCCTCAGCCATGTAGGCTTGGGTATTCTAACTCTTTTAGTGCCTTGCGAAGCCCAGTTGAAAGTTTGGTGAGCTAATCGCTCTTGGGGAGTGCGAAGAGCTTGCCTAAACCATCCCCATGTACCCCTCACCTTGATCTCATCGATATATAGCACTTGAGTAATCTCTCTTATAGTTTTTATTTCTAATCCCGTCATGCCATTTAACTCCCAATACTCTTCTGAAAGGCTTTGTTCTCAAATCTACAAAATCTGTTGGATATTGCTTTATTGTCATACTATGACTCATGTCCATACAGTAACACATATCTCACTAAACTGATATATAGTCTGATTTCTATATGTAATTTCAGGCTATTTGCATCGCACCAAAATGACATTAATAAAAAAGGGGAATATTTTTTTTCATTGTGGAACGAGGCCTAAAATCTCTCTCTCTTCCTCCTTTTTTCATTCTGTGAATCAGCCTATCCAGATACTATTATCCCCCTTCACGGGGATGAGGGGTGTGACCAACCAACATAATCCAATCTATGGTGAACCCGGCGGACAGGGAACAATAATCCCGTCTATCACTGTTGTATTACATCGGCCTGAAAACTCGAACAAGAGAGAAAACAGCAATCAGCCGGAATCGCTTCGTGTTCAGGCAACAAAGTTAGTCGCAGCCCAAAATGAGATTAAGAGGGGCTAACTAGGATTAGCCCAGTGGGCTAAAAAGAGACGAAACTAAAATGAAAGTAAATAAATGAAACTGGTCGCTTACTGACGATTCTATTTCAAGCCTGGTGGCAGTTTTTTTAAACGTTACCTTTCAAAACAATGGAAATATTCAGTTTTCTTTCATTTCAAACAATGGAAAAATCTTGATCTTTTATTTGGTGTTTGCCTTACCTTTCTCTCCAGTAAAACAATTCCGGTCAACGCCAAATGGGTACGCTTTTTGTTTATGACGGTAAACATTGTTGAAGAATCAATGTAATGAGGATAAAAGAACGATAGACCAAGTGAAAAATACACGAATAAATGGGAATATCTTCCTTTTCTCTCGAGCCAAGCTTTGTACTTCTCTCGCTTCTGTTTGCTCTGGGTTTTTGTCTTTAGCGGTTGTCGCTATTAGGCTCCACAACACTTTCTTTCCTTCATTCAAGTATTAGCTGTATACAGTAACCAGCTCATCCTGTTGTATTATGCACTGGCAAAAAAAAAAAAAAAAAAAAAAATCTATTGTCAATCAGAAGGATATGGTAAAAATCCTATACGATTGCGGTATCAAAAGAATCAGCATTAACACGAAACTCACAATTAGATTTTCATGACAACATGCACCTGAAGTAACTGCCAAAATGCACTATGGTAAAAAAAGAAAAAAAATACCAACAGGCGATGGGGAAATCAATCAATAAAACAGAAAAGATAAAAATAAGCCAATTTTCTCTCATGGATCGCGTGTTCTGATGGCTTAGGTGCGTGTGCGTTAACGCATCATAAACGAAAGTTCACAGTGGTCCATAAGGAACAAGAACCTGACCACTAATCAGAATTATAGTTTCTTTGACCCTTCTGAATGACTGAATCTGAATTCTTATGAAAGGTGACAGTGAAATCACCGTCATTAACGTTGAAATGTAAGTCATCATGTTGCTGATAATATGTTACCAGTGAAAACAGTCCTTAGTGTATAGTACCGCACGGGTTTCATACACGCTCGAATACTGTAACGGTTTCGATTTTGTATCCTATCACTCGTTCTTCCCTGCACTGTTAATAAACCAACCTGTAGAAAATTAATAGTTCATGCCTTATTTTGTCTGATTTTTTTGTGACGTTCTTGCTCGCAAGTCATGGTATTTAAGCTCGATGTCCGTTTAATAAAGTTTGGTTGCATTCACCTCGCCTCTCAGTTATCACCTAACTGGCGCCTCGCATAGTATTAACAAAAACTAGACATACAGGCATTATGCATAACATAACTCAAATCAGCTATAGTTTCAAATAAAGAAATAATTTTCGTTATTATTATTATTATTATTATTATTATTATTATTATTATTATTATTATTATTATTATTATTATTATTATTATTATTATTATTATTCAATGGCTGCTGGAAACTGTATCTAAAAGTCTGATTGCATAACCAAAATAAGGTATCGCAAGTCTGAACACCAATAAGAACAACCAGATTTGTGTGTAATACATTACCACGAAACGCCTCGATTTTATTTTGTAACCGTAACTTATTTAAATAAAACTTTCAATGGAAATTGAAAGCTTCTTCGTTAATTTCTCGCACGAATCAAAGATCATCAAGTACATAATTAGACTCTCTTTTTCGTTTCTGAAAAATTAAGATTTCATTTCAGTCCCCATCCAAAATCTACCCTATAGCCACCTTGCATAAGGTGGAATAACCCTCAGCGGTTGGCCAAATCTGAATGATGTGCAGCTTTCGGGTCACGTCTGTTTGCCTTGAAGATGTACATTTGTTTGTGAAACTATATCTAAATTGAATCTGCTTTCAAATAGAGTGGTATTTTAATATTTTACTAGTTAGGCATTAAATCTTTAATCCTATTCACGTCAGGTCCTGTAGAGAGTAGATTTCCCCTGAAGTATAGGACCAGAAAAGCAGTCCTTAACGTAAGTAAAGTAAGTCACTGGCTATTTACTACTGTGAAAACAAACGATTAAACCAAGAAAAATAACACTAGAGATAAAACACGTCAATATTCCAACAGATTTACAGCTCTCGAGAAACTTTACTCTTACGGGAAGAAAGAAAAAGAAAAGTATCCCTCTTCTCTCTGTCCAACAAAGGACTTCGTGTGATACTGCTGGTTAAGCAACTTGGAATCTCTTTGGGTACACTTGGGTCGCGACTGATTTATAGCCACCCATTAAACCAAGACTAAGTCGAGATCATCCATAAAGCAAATGATTGTGTTTCTGTATACACTAGAATGGAAAACTAATATTTATGTCAAATTTAAATGGTACTAAATGTCCTTTTATAATCACTATTCAATATATTTGCATATAAAAACCCCGCTTATTTCTTATTCATACTTCCACAGAACAATATATCATAAAACTAAACAGACGGAATCCTAAGATGAATTTAACAAAAGGCATATGATAATAAGACCAACAAATAAATAGATAAATAGATAATCGCATGTATGAATAGCACTTGTAAAATGAATAAACAAAGTGTACCAAGCGTCTTCTATGTGCAAGCATTAAAACTAATGAAATTTCCTTGAATAAGGATTCCCTATTGCAAAGTTTCCTTCGGTAAAATGCCAACATTCTACAACAAAAAGCAGAATGTTGACGAAGGTACTAACCACACTCCCAGGTGCTAGTACTCAAGAGATATTTCACACTTCAAGCATTAACCAGATAGTCTAATGTTGGAGCTATGGGATAGCATAGCAGTATATGTACTTACCTCTTTCATTGCATATCTTAGAGCACTTCGCGTACCATATCTTTTACTTACAATTTTATGAAATGGTTGGAAATTTTAAAAATTTACCCCTAATATTCCTATTTCATGGCAAAATATAATCTCGGAGGGGAACTTGGAATTTATCAAAGGTAAAAATATGGATTTTATCTCCATTAAAAGCAGTGAATCTGTGTTTGATGTCTTAGCTCTTGGTAAGACTGCCTAATTTTCTAAATACATTTTCAATGTTTGAGTACTATCTTCTAATCATCAATCTGGTTAAAAAAAACTTAGCCTTGCCTTCACCATTCTTCTTCTTTGTCCAGTATCCAGATACAAGTGATATTTCTGGAAGTCCATATAAATCTTTTATCGTTGCAAAGATGAAGCCTTTTTAATATAGATCAAATCAGCATAACTAAAAATTCGACTTCCGCCGGATATTAATTTTATCATTTACTATTATTATTAAAATCCCATGACATAGTTTTATTACCCTTACAAGGATGGCAAGCTCGCCATCCTTGTGAGCTAAGAAGGGTGTGTGTGTGTGTGTGTGTGTGTGTGTGTGTGTGTGTGTGTTTGTGTTTGAGGGAGCCTATAGGTCTACCTGCCAAGTCATCAGCAGCCATTGCCTGGTCCTCCCCGGTCCTTGTTAGGGTGGAGAGGGAGCTTAGGGACTGATCATATGTATATAAATTCAGTCTCTAGGTCATTCCCCCGTAGTTAGGACATTTTTACTGCCTTTAAATCTTTAAAGCTGTACAAACCTGAGTCCTTTAATAGATGTTTTCTGCTCACAGTGAACACATCTAATTACAGGACAAGATTAAGCATATTATTTTACATTGAATTCTTGTTTTTTTTTTCAACACAGTTGCATTTGTTTGTATTAGAAAAATTATCTCATACTTTGCGTGGTTCATCCATTCTCTTTCATTTTTAGAGTTGAATCTAAAAGAAACTATATGAATAATGGTTGCATATATCATCCTCTCTTGTAAAAAGTGGCTTCTCACCAGTTTAGTGCAGGTATTATTTTGATTAATGTTTCATTAAGCTCAAGAGAAGGGTTCCTACCATCAAGCTACTACAACATCTACCTAGCAACTTTTTACAAATACACACACACACACACACACACACACACACATATATATATATATATATATATATATATATATATATATATATATATATATATATATATATATATATGAATATATATATATATATATATATATATATATATATATATATATATATATATATATATATATATATATATATATATATATATATATATATGAAATATGGTGTAATGTGTGAGAAATGTTAGATTCTTTTTCATTCAGATGAATAAACCAAAAGTCACTGAATACTTCAAGAACTAATGTCGCCGTATTAGAATTACAAGGAAGCCTACTTTGGTTTCATTGAATGGATACAATTTAAGTCTAATTATGTTATTTTCAGGTTAATTTAAAGCCTATAAAATGTTATTTAAACGCTATGAAAATCTATAATGATATGTTAGTATGCTTATTGCTGCTTTACAAGCAATAAAAAGTTATTTATCATAAGGAACTTTGAACATATTTACATTCATATACATATTGAAATGAAAATTTACCTTTTTTTCTTTAAGCATCGTGCTTCAATGTTGCATTATAAAGGAGTGGCGATTATTTCAGTCACTTCAATGTTAGCAAGCTATTTATCAGAGTATCCCTATTAAAATCTGGATTCAAAGAAAACTGATTTCCAACAAGAATTAAATTCTATTTTAGCAGGGTAAACTTAAACATTATAGAAGCATTCATTCTCGGCTTTGGTTAATACAAAGTCAATCAGATATAGGCTTTGAGATGAATGAAAAGGTTGACAAAATGTATCAGACGACGCCTTGAAAATAAGATACTATTTTATCATGAGCATAGGAAATACCAAAAATACGCGAATCTTTAAAAAACTTTATCTCTGTGCTTAAACATCGAATAATGAGTATATTTCTCTATTGAATATGGTTGTCAGTGCATCCCTTGGACAAGAGAGAAAATTAAATACCCAATATTTTCCTCTCATAAAATACTTGGCCAACCCTAGCCTACAGTAATTGACTTGTGAGCGATTATATCCCGTCACAGAAGGGAAAGCTTCTTCATTGATTTCACATTTGGTTTTACAATTATTATTGATAATAATAATAATAATAATAATAATAATAATAATAATAATAATAATAATAATAATAATGATGATGATGATGATGATGATGATGATGATGATGATAATAATAATAATAATAACTAGAACAGGCACTTGGTAGAACGTATAACATCGCCACAACCTCTTTTGTCAATGACATCACTATATCATATTATATATCACAAGAAAGGCAATTGAAATTTGCACATTTTGGCACTCTTTCTATACAAGTCAGATAAAAATTGGCCACGATATGGCAAAAAGACATTTTAGAGCTTTTTGAGACCTTGGCCTTGAGTTTTGACCCAATCACTCTAAAAAATCTAATCAAATTGCCCTTAGATAATGGACAATTATCCAATCAAATTTCATGAGATTCAGTCAAATAGTTTTTGAGTTATGTGAATCACAAACGCGCAGACCTACAAACAAATGAATATACGCCTATCTAGACCAAGGTATATAGAATAAGGGAGACATAACCTTAGCCGCAACGAAGTTGGCGAAGGTATTGAACCAATCCAGAAAGTGTGAGATAACTGAAAGGTTAAGGGGTATATACACACACACTCTATCTATCTATCTATATACCATGGCACTTCCCCCAATTTTGGGGGGTAGCCGACACCAACAATGAAACAAAACAAAAAGGGGACCTCTACTCTCTATGTTCCTTCAGCCTCATCAAGGACTCAACCGAGTTCAGCTGGTACTGCTAGGGTGCCACAGCCCAACCTCCCACATTTCCACCACAGATGAAGCTTCATAATGCTGACTCCCCTACTGCTGCTACCTCCGCGGTCATCTAAGGCACCGGAGGAAGCAGCAGGGCCTACTGGAACTGCGTCACAATCGCTCGCCATTCATTCCTATTTCTAG
>NC_090731.1:132137242-132159742 GCF_036898095.1 Palaemon carinicauda
TAAAGTGCTGTAACAATTTCGGAGATATCTTTAAAAGACTTATCTTTTAATGATTAGATACCAACTAATTTATTAAAGAAACACTATAGTCAATTTCTTTAGTGAGGCAGATTTCCACGGACTCGCAGGGGGTGCCCTTTTAGCTCGGAAAACTTTCCTGATCGCTGATTGGTTAGAATTACCTTGTCCAACCAATCAGCGAGCAGGGAACATTTCCGAGCTAAAAGGGCACCCGCTGGGAGTCGGTGCAAATCTGCCTCACTAAAAAAAAATGAGTATAGTATGAAGAAGGTGGTAGTCTGTATAACAAATTAAAAAAGGAATTCCAAGAGTAAAGTTGCAAATAGGGAATCTTACTTTCATTTGCCGGGTAATTAAAGCACAGCCAAATATTAAGATGTACGGAAGAGGCAGGTGAATTGATGTCCGTAAGCCTTTTCCTATTAACTAATAAAGAAAAAAAAAAAGAAGCCAATCTAGAAATCATCAAGGTTAGCTTAACTAAAGTCATTATACCACACAATGAAAATGTGACTTTACCTTCCTCTCATGGATGGATTCAATAAACCTTTTGAAGAGGCGTTAGTTCTTCTACATCTAAGGTACATTTGAAGAGATGTTAATATAAGTTCTTCTCCTTAGATAGATTCCTAGCAATAGTCGCAATGCATGTTACCTTTTTTTTATGATTTGCTAATCTCAATTCTCAGTCAGATATCATCAATCAAAATAGAATCATTTTCACCAGCTTACCCATTCCTTATAGATCATCTTATTCAAATGAATATATCAAAACGACTGAATGGTCCTTCAGTAATTTCGAAAAAAAAGGAAAGAGATTTTAAAGAGAAGATTTGTTTCGCAATGAAGAAAGAAAAAGTAAGACTGAATCTTAATGTTAAAAAGGTGTCGTTTGTGAATAAGTGTTATGCAAACTGGAACCAAACGTGTTCCCAGATGACGTTGGATGAACTTAAGAAACTGTAATTCGGAAAATTAGGACTCGTGTGCGTGTCAGTAACTACAGACCCTCTGTAAGCACACATTTTCTCTGCCTTCTTAAAGGGATGGTTGAAAACAATCATCTCTTTCAGAATTATCATGTACATAAGGTTACAGTATAATGAAAAAACTCGATCATTGTCACATGTAGAAAGCATAAATCTTTAGATGAATTTATGCATGGTATGTGCATGTTTATATGTGTATGCATTTATGCATAAATATATGTATGTATGTATGTATAAATACATAATATATGCATAATTGAAACATATAGGTATGCATAAAAAAAATAGTAAATGATGATACATTTGTTTTTTGCACATACAGTATATATAAATTATATATATATATATATATATATATATATATATATATATATATATATATATATATATATATATATATATGTATATATATAGATATATACACACACACACACATATATATATATATATATATATATATATATATATATATATATATATATATATATATATATATATCATAAGCTCTGTAGCAATTTCAGACTACGGGATGAGATTGTTAAATCACTATGTCATAAGGTTTTATGTATTTTTCTCTCGGTAAAGTTTACACGATTAAAGATTACTAACAAGAAAATGTGTTTTAATATTTTCCTCTCAGAATGACATCTATTAGAAAATTTTCATGTAATGCCCGGTACTGAAAACTTAAAAAGAAAAGTTATGGTCATAACAATTTTAGGGTAAAAAAAAAAAAAGAAGAAAAAAAATTGAATAACAGTATGCGAGTAGTATGCCAAAATTTTATATTGGATATTTTTATTTTCCAATACATTTTCTTTTCATGAAGAATATTCATAAATTTTTTGTCCATATTTCATACTATTTATTAAATTGTATCCATCCGAAAATGTTTAATTCTTTTTTGAACAAGATTTTAATTCCTGGAATTCAACCTTCCTTATTATTAGCATTACTATTATCATAAGCTAAGCTGCAACACTGGTTGAAAAAGAAGACGGTTATGCTCACAAGGCCCACTAACGGGGAAAGCTTCCCTAGTCGACAAAGAAATGGAGAAGAAATCTATGAAGTAAATAACACAATAAAAAACAATACTAATTAATGTGAATGAAAAAATGCTAACCAGCTTGAACCTTTAAAGTTCTACCGATCCAACTACACGATTAGGCAGATTATACCACGATTTGGTCACATTCGGACTAAATATTCAAGAGTACTGTGTAAGTATTAAGACCAATGAAAAAAAAAGACAAAATTAGTACTACATACCAGGTACTACGTGTTATATGGCATTATTTGGGAAAATTGCAACGGATAGTCTGCATTGTGAAAGATCATATATAGCATGCACAATGTGCTAACGAAACGATAGTATCATAGCTTAACACTTATCCGGATAAGAGGTATAAAATTTAATAGGCTTTAATATTTTGTCCAAAAATTTGAGATGCAAGTCCACTGCAGAAGACCAGAGTGGGGAATAATATTCAAAACATGGCAGAATGAACTAATAAAATGTTTTCTCAGGGTAGGCAGGTCACCAGAAACTTTTGAAGAGTGATACTGAAGATGAGACAGGCTGGATAAAATTCTCAAAAGTGAATTTGTAATCAAGATTCGCACTTAGAATTTTTAATGAGCTCCATGAAGGTAAAGAAACATTGTGAATGAAAAGATCTCGGTAGGGAAGATCCAATGTTCTAGACATAATGCAATCATATTCTGAGTTTTCTTAAGAGTTCAACTCCATCCTCATAATTTGCGCCAGACCAATTTCGACTGGGGCTGTGTTAAGATACTTATCAAATAGATCTTTCTTTATACGCACGATATAGGATCGATTGATAAGCAAGAACTTTTTATCAACGCTAAATCCCATATCATGCCTGCATAATATGAGGGAAACTGAGGGAAACGTCAGAAATTACATTCCAGAGGTCAATCTGGTGCTCACAAATAACTGTTATGTAATCTATTAATTGAAAATACAATGATGATAATACTAAGAACGTCCACCAACTGCAATATGTGAAAGTTTGAAAACAAGGGCCTATGACTGAGACAGTCAAAGGCAGCGCTAAAATCCAGACCAACCATACTAAATTTTTGACAAGAATCTACAATTTTTTCTTTATAATACTGGAAATTACAAGCACCTTTTCCTTTGAAAGAAACTATATACTACGGATCAGATAGATGATTACATTAAGCATATGCATTCAGAATTTATACCAACGAATAATAGAAAAATTTAGAAAATATAAAGTTTACTAAAATCTTTAATTACCAAAGAAATTAAAGCATTATCAGAAGTCCTGATCGGTAAACCAACATTACTGGTTATAACAAGGGGTGGCATCAAGTAAAAATTATAAAATATTACAGCCATATTCATCCTTTAACTATTGAATCATAGATAAAACCCATATACAGAAAAACATCCACAATATTAGCCACTTCGTACACCTGCACATAGAACTCATCAGCAGTCCATCAAAACCTCTTAGTAATTTCATTTGTCCACCTTATCTAGTAGGCAATATTGCTCTACCTGTATGCCAAGGACTTTGCTCTCCGATATGTCTCTACCCGTCATCTATCCTTCCCTTTCTAGGCCTTCCACCGCTCCTACCTCCTACGGCATCTACGAAGTATACACCCTCTTTACTTACCTATAATTCATTCTTTCTATATAATCGACTTTCCTCAATGTACTATAACCCCCTCTTTAACCTATGCTAGATTTTTTATTACTTCTTCTCCATAGCGTCCCATTTCACTCTCAATCAATTTTTCTCACACAACACACTTTACAAAACAGATAATCATACAAATTTTACTTGCATTTCTGCTCAACACCCACCCCTAATTTCTATGCAGGCGAGTTTGTTCGACAATCCCTTAGTGCATTCTCTCTTTGGCTTCTACACGCAACTGAAGTCTCTTATCAAACTTTTGCACTTATTCTGCTACCTCTCTTTCTTCGCCTCTACTATCATATTACGTTATCGGTTATATTTACTCTCAAATGGCTATATGAGTCCATCGTATCCTTTCCTCCAGCATCCTTACAAACATTTATTACTTCATCTTTCGGAATACCATTTACTTCATTACTTTGGCTCCCAATCTATTTTTGGTTTCAAACACTTTAAAACAATTATCCCAGTTTCTGCCTTTCTCTTCACCTCCTCCTTTAAGCGCATCATTACCTATAACATTAAAAACAACCCATCCTATTCACACACACATAAACACACGCACACACACGCCTTTCTTTATAGTCCCACTACTTCATTCAAACAGTACCTTAGGTTAGAGTAAAACGTTATGTTCTCTTGAAGGTCAATTGTTTTACATATGATTCTATTGAAAACAGAATTAATAGTTTATGCATACTAAACGTTTCTGTTGGAATACGTAAAAAATGGTCATTCTTCGACATATATTTCTATTGCTGAACGTCGATTGGTACTTGATTTACAGTACATACAGATTGCATATTAAAAATTTGATTAACTTTAAGGTTTCAATGGATTCTTTCATTTCGAAAAGAATTAGATGATCAAAATTGACGGAAGTGATTAAAGAAATAGAATAAAATTGCATAAGAGATCAACTGGTCCCAATCCTCTACTGTACTCTACGTGAGAGGGGGAGATGTAACAGCAGCGCACAAGCCACTCGGTACTCGGCAGCCATATCTGTAGTTGTACTGAAAAAAAAAAAAAAAAAATAGTAGAAAACTATATGTTCTATCACTAGGGAAGTTCCCATGGATTTGAAATAAGAAGTGGGTTATTGATAAAAGGAGCAGTTGTAATATGTTTCGGTTTAGACCATGTAAGACAGGGCTAAAATTCTAATTAGTTCACCAACCCATCCATAGAAAAAACTTCAAACAAATCCTTCATAGCCTAAAATGAGTATTACTTATGAAACTGTTTAAATAGATCCACAGGGATTTCTGAGTCAGTCTTTGTAAGATATGGCGCCAGTGACTTAAAGACTAGAATATCAAGAAGACAAGCTTATAACAATACAGAGGACTGACTATACGCTCTATCAGATTTACATATACAATTTTCATTGCGATCAGTGAGGATGAAAATAGACTAGAGAAATGTCCGAGAAATAAAAAATGGCACCAGAAACGTTCGTCGATGAATATCAAATGATAATGAACATTTCATAAAGACCGAACTATTTATGTGTCAATTATTATAAATGATGACATGCATAAAATAGGTTTTCATTTCTTCAGAAATTTAATGATATAGAAATATTAGACTATGAATCCTCCGTTTAACCAGTTTCATGATAAGAATGATTTTGTGATTTTATGATACAAATATTATCACGACTAAATTATGTGAAATTTAGAATACAGTCTATATAATAATAATAATAATAATAATAATAATAATAATAATAATAATAATAATAATAATAATAATAATAATAATAATAATAAAAATAATGTCAGTAATGATAATAATAATAATGATGAACCATACACAAACGTCTCTTGAAAGACGGTAGATAAATTGATAAATTGGTGACAAAAGAGGCCGAAATAATATACAATTGCTACAACGAAAAGTGTTTCATTATGTATACCAAGCTATTCCCGTTTAATCCTATAGAAAAATAAATATATTTAATTTTGGAAAGGAACATCTGCAAATATAACTATTTCACGAAAATACAACAGAGACAAGGTCATCAAGTCCCCCAAAATCTCTAAAGATTCCATTTTCCTGATCTTTGACTTTATGAAACTGGAATATTTTAGAGTCTTCTAGAATTACTTCATCTCTCTCTCTCTCTCTCTCTCTCTCTCTCTCTCTCTCTCTCTCTCTCTCTCTCTCTCTCTCTCTCTCGCCGCCCTTCCCTCTCTCTGTAATCAGGCTTCATCGGTAATCGAATCCATTGCTGTCGACTCTTTGCGATGACAAAGGCCTCGAGTGGTGTTGAGTGGGTCAGGGTAGGGAGAGAGGACCTCCGCCTTCCCAGGTGACTTTCAAGAGAGTATTGTCCGTTGTGCTGCAGGTGAAAAGGAATAAAGGAGGGGGGCAGGAGATCTTGGAACTCTTCTGTGAAACTCCCCTTCATCCTGAAAAATCTCCAATTCTGCCGACATTTTTCTTCCAGGTCTCTTTGCAGCCCTCTGATAGCTAGGCCATGTGGATATGCACGTTTCCCATTTTTTCTATGTATTCTCCTTCCCTCACTGTCAGGGAAGTAAAAATACAACAGCAGCTTTATCAAGAAATTGTCAATAATTTCCATATAAGACGGCCATGTATTCAGATATTCACCCCAATAGATTTTGTTTATTCTAATCTTCTTCAGATGAGATGGGATTTTCAAAGCTACATATTGAAATATATGTCAACAAGTGAGATACTATTTCCTGAGCAGCAGATATATATGTTTATTTTCACTGAAAAGTCATACATGTAACGGAGAAAAATTAATGTATCCACTATAGGTCGTTATCATTCTGGGTATCAGAGCAAATAATGCCGTAACCAATAATACAGAGAAAGAGTTTACGAAACAAGGCCTTCAATATCATGCACAACTGACAGAATGGCCAGACTCCCAAGTAATCAGTCCAGAAAACAGACATTAAGGGGAACGATACAATGACTACTTTGATGAGTGGAGATTCACAAACCTCGTCAAATCAAGACTTGTATCCAAAGGCTCTTTATTGTTATTAAATTTGCCAGCTCATTGAGTCAAGATCGACTCTTACAGAGCTGCCCGATTAAATTCTGGGATAAAAGTTATTCTTATTAAAAGCAAAAAAAAAAAAAAAAAAGAATAGTAAATATGTGTTAAAAAGATAAATAACTTGAGGGAAAAATCTATGATAAATTCAAATCTACATCTTATATATAAAACTTACTTTTCTTAAAAAAAATTAAATCTTGAAAAAAGAAATTGTCAGAGTCCGATGAAAGGTCAATGACACTTTTCTCGCCAAAACGTAAGTCTCTTTCTCTTTTAAGAAACTATACAATTGCTGGAAAAATTAGTTTTATGGTTAAAATACAGTCACACTCATTGCACCTGGGTACTGCTTCACGATAAGGATCTATTCAAATCCTTATGGTATAATATTCTACACTATTCTAATGGGTGTTAGACATCTCTGTTTTATATGTAACTAATGATTCAAGGTAAATTTAGATATATATAAACAAAAACAAGTTTCTAGGCTGGAATTTCAATCATTGGCACAACACTCGTGAACTTTGTGACGCCAGCCGAGAATCCAATGGAACAAATATTTAACATGAAACTGATGTCATTTGAACGGTTATTAGTTGAATATTAGTCTTCTACCATAGATTTAACGTAATTTTGATAAAAAAAAAACGACTTTATCACACTTGAAAATGATTAAACAAGATTATTAGTCTTTACATTATACTGTGCTCATGAGCATCACAATTATGCAAAAACATTTTTTCTTCTTCAAATAACTAACTCATTCTGTTTCTGAATTGCTCTAATTTTGAACAAAACAAAATTTAGACTTAATCGATTCGAAGTAATGAAGGTCTAATGATAAACGTAGGTAGTAATTTGGTAAGGCACCAGTCACCCGTTGAGATATTACCACTATAGAGCTATTGCAGTTTTTGACTGGACAGATAGTGCTACACTGGCATCCCTCTCTGGCTTTTGCCTACACATACACCGAATAGTCTGGCTTTTTATTTACACTTTCTCCTCTTTCCTCATACATCTGACAACATTAAGATAACAGCAACATTCTTCTTCACTCAAGTGGTTAACTACTGCACTGTAATTGTTCAGTGGCTACTTACCTCTTGGTAAGGGTAGAAGAGACTGTAGCTATGGTAAGCAGCTCTTCTAGGAGGACACTCAAAAATCAAACCATTGTTCTCTAGTTGTGCCATAGGTTTTGTACCACGGTCTTCCACTGCCTTGAGTTTGAGTTCTTTTGCTTGAGGGTGCACTCGGGCACACTATTCTATCTTATTTCTCCCCCGCTGTTTTTTTTTTTCTTTTTTAAAGATTTTATAGGTTATATATCAAGGTTCTAAGTAAACGTTGTTACTGTTCTTAAAATATCTTATTTTAATTGCTCATTATTTCTCTTGCAGTTTATTTATTTCTTTATTTCTTTCCTCACTGGGCTATTTTCCCTCTTGGACCCCTTGTCCTTATCGCATCCTGCTTTTCCATCTAGGGGTTATAGCTTATCTTGTAATAATAATAATAATAATAATAATAATAATAATAATAATGCAGCCATTTTTAGTCCACCACAGAACAAAGGCTACAGAAATGCCTTGGTCATATCTGGTGTTTAGCCATTTCCATCACCATACTGACCATTCCGGGTTGGTGAAGGTGGGAGACTTTAGTCTGATCTCTCATAGCAAACCAACCTAATATGGGTGGCCCTGACTAGTATAGCTTTACTGATCATGACGATTCACAAACCCATTCACCACGTTAATGTATTCCCACTCAGAAAGGGGATGAACACATATATTTTTCGATAAATGTCGAGGGCATTTAAACAGTATATATTCTCAAAAAGAGATATATTTCCAAAATTTTTATGCTGTGTTCTTATAAATGTATGCGTTTTATCGTTATTTTAAAACCAAAATAACCAGCATAATCCCTATAGGAATTTAAACTTTTACATTCGACCTTAATTGATAAATTCTCTGACGAGTATGAAATATAACGAGCAATTAACTTCATGTATGGTTTATCACAATTTTCATTATTACATTATTATTATTATTACTATTATTATTATTATTATTATTATTATTATTATTATTATTATTATTATTATTATTATTATTATTACTCAATGACCATAGTTGTTTTGGCTAATTTTTCATGGCCGGATGCCTTTTCTGAAAAATTAGCCAAAACAACTATGGTCATTGAGTATAAGAATAATAATAATAATAATAATAATAATAATAATAATAATAATAATAATAATAATAATAATAATAATAATAATAATAATAATAAATAACGATGTTTCAAACCTCTCTGTGTTCATAATCATGTTCCTGGGCAAAAGAAAATAAAACAATAAAGAGCAAGCTGTACATAGATATTGTAAACAAATAAAATTTAAGTTAGAATGGGAAAAGGCCCAATTAGGCAGTCTCCAAAGGAAAACTAGAAATTTCTTGATTAAGTTGTGGCTTTCTAGATTTTGTAAAAATTGACTCTGCTATTCTTATTTCATTTTCATATGAACCTCTGTATATTATTGAAAAGTTGTTCAAAGAGAATGAACTCTTACAATCCATGTCGCAATGATCTCGTATGCTGGACTGTAAAGGTTTGGACAAGGCTCTGCCAGTTCGGCTGCTAATTCCCTTGTGATCTTGGTAGCGAGAAAAAATGCATTTTTTCGCGGAGCCAATATAAGCTAATTGGCAATTTGGACAGTTAAACAAGTAAACCACCATTGATTCAAAGGTCTTTTGCAGCTTTTTTTTTATGATAAACAAAACTTTTTTATTTTGGAGTAATTATAGAATATTATATTCGCTTTAATTTGTGGTAGGTATTTACTCAGGACTTCATGTATTTTGATTTCAATATATTTGTTTGTTTCATCATTAAAATATGGTAATTTGATGAAGAGTTCAAGTTTTTTGGGACCAAATTTCTTTGATTTAGGACAAAACATACTGTTAAGGAAAGTTCTGAGTTTGTACTAGAAGATTTTGGATGGGAAACCATTGTTGGAAAAGAATTTCTCCAGGAAACATATTTCTTTATGGAAATTTTCAAAATATGACTTTGGTCTAAACGCTCGGTAAAACATTGTGCTAAATGTGCTTAACTTTAAATTAGCATAGCATCTACTCAAAAAGTTAACTCCGCGTCCCGTGTGAGAAGGTTTTCTGTAAATATTGGTGTCTATACCGTTATTTGATTTTTTATTAAAATATCTAAAAAGGGGATTTGATTATCTTGTTCTTTTTCTATTATAAATTTGATTTTTGGATGTTGTGAATTCATGTAATTCAAAAAAATTTCCGCATCTTCCTTCTTTTTTAATATTATAAATGTATCATCTACGTATCTTTTGTAGTAAATTGGCTTAAAATCTGATGGAAAATTATTTGATAATTTTTCTTCATTATAACAAAGAAAAATATTTGCTAGAGTGGCAGAAAAAGGTGAGCCCATTGCTAAACCCTCTTTTAGTTTGTAGTAATTTCCATTAAATACAAAGTAGGTGTTATTAACGGTTAAATCTAAAAGCTTTCTGAAATCATTTTCATTCAAACCTCTGAAGTTGTCGTTATTGTCATATATGAGATTTGTAATTATATTAATAGTTTCCTGAACCGGTACATTCGTATATAGGGACGTTATATCTAGACTTACAATATAGTTTTCTTCACTTATTGGGGTATCTTTAATGTCATTAAAAAATTCATAGGTGTTTTCCAGGGCGTATTCATTTTTAGCATATTTGTTTATTCCGGGAATTATGAATTTTGCTAATTCATAATTGTGAGTTTTAAAAGATGACAATACTGGCCTTAGTGGTATATTTGCCTTATGTATTTTTGGAAGGCCATACATAATTCCTGGATTAGATCCGCTGTTATATAATGTTTTGTAGTCTATTTCATTAATGTTTTTCTGGTTTAATAATTTCTTTAAAAATCTATTTAATCTGTCTTCTTTGTTATCATGAAGAAAAATGGTTAAATAATTGTCCATCAGATTTTAAGCCAATTTACTACAAAAGATACATAGATGACACCTTTCTAATATTCAAAAAGAAGGAAGTTGCGGAAATTTTTTTGAATTACATGAATTCACAACATCCAAAAATTAAATTTATGATAGAAAAAGAACAAGATAATCAAATTCCCTTTTTAGATATTTTAATAAAAAATCAAATAACGGTATAGACACCAATATTTACAGAAAACCTTCTCACACGGGACGCGGAATTAACTTTTTGAGTGGATGCTATGCTAATTTCAAGTTATACACATTTATCACAATGTTTTACCGAGCGTTTAGACTAACTGAGCCATCGAACAACAAAGGTAATATGCTTTCAATGATTTTTTTTTTTTCGAATGTAAAAGTTTAACCGGTGATGAAGTGTGGGACAGAGGTAGATGGAGAAAGCTGACCAGAAACATCGACCCCACAAAGAAGTGGGAAAAGATGTAGACAAAGGAGATTATTATTATCATGCTGCTGCAAAACCAAGGCCCCAATAGAGAAAGCAGTGTACTGTAGTGCAGAAAAACGAGGAAAATTATCATAATTAACGAATAAAAAATAAACCCAAATCATTTAAACTCTTGACATATTACCCACTCAACTGTATGATAAAGATCATCCATGGAAATCTCCGGCAGTGACATAATAATTTACTGTACCAATATCCTCACCCCTTCGAATAAAACATGACGGAGCATTCTGATATTCTACTGAACTTTCATTAACTGGAATATAGCACCCTAACCCTGTGATTTTATCAACATTAACGAAGGGTCACATACGTCGATACCTTTTAAACCTTTTTGAAATATCTGATGGTTTTCCATTTTACAATCAATCGCAGTAATGGAAAATAGGTCGTTACATCTCAACATAGTCGAGTTCTTTATAGACAATGACGATTAAGATCTTATATAACAATTTATTAGTAGGTGCCCCGAAGATATGCGAACACTGTGCTAAGAGAAAATGGTGCAGTATTTTGCCAATGATCAGTTATTGCCTTCACTAGGATCTATGTTGATGCCACGGAATATAGAAACAGGAAATCAAAGGTACCTGGAATCATGATCCTACGAATAATTTCGTTGATTCATCGAATGTTATCCTTTTCAGTACCTCACTATCAAAGGTCATTTCGATAAAAAGTGGCTTCAATGCATATTTTGAAAATACTTTTAGATATCACTTAAAGTACGTTAGGCGATCAGATAACTTCACAAATGGAAGCTAATATAGCCACCAGTAGGCTATATTAAAAAAGAAAATAAAGAATCTCCGTAAAGGTTTTGGAAAAGATATGGCAAGCTGAAATAGATACTTGAACAATTGAAATTATCAATGTGTGACTGAGGGACTAGTTTGGTTACGCAGTTTAGTAAAAAAAAAAAAAAATCATGGGAAGAAAATGCATCCCGATAATTCAAATAAGAATATTACATTTAATACGAATCAGAGTTGGATAATCAAGGAATTGTCAATTTTTTTTCAGCTAAGCAGGGGATATGGCAAAGAAAAGCGGAAGGATTTCAGTCAAGATTGGAGTTATCCCAGTCTTGACTTGCAAAAGATATCCTTTTTTTTTTTTTTTTTTTTTTTTTTTTTAATAATGATCTGTACTTAAATGGAGTAACCTTATCGCTGGAATATATTCACCCATGTCATTGTCATGAGGTTATCTGAAAATTTCATTGAATTATTTTGAAAGAGTAACATGTGACGGCTTAGCGCTCAAGTTCGAGCCCGGCTCTCAGGTTGAAAAAGGTTTTACTAGTGTTCACAACCTCCCCGTCCCTGAGAATTAGGGACAAGGGTTTTGGGAGAGCCTAGTAGCCAAATTATTGAGTCATCAACAGCCACTGCCTCGCCTTCCTGGTCCTAGTCTGGGTGGGGATGGGGTTGCGTGCTGATTTTAAGTATATATGGTCGGTAATTTGGACATTACTCTACCCCTCGCCTCTGCAGCTTATTGCAAAATTAATGAAGCATTTTTTTTCAACTGGAGATGGGTTTTGGTTTAGAATTGGATTAGATTTGATTCATTAATTTGGGCCAGCCGGCAATGGGGCCTGGGAGGCCATTCTGGGGGAAAACTTTGTAGTTTTACTGGATGTTTAGGTAAACTAGAGCTTATTTACTTATCCATTTTTATTAGATTTTCTTGCCAAAACATAAGAAAATTTACCAAATTTCTAACGACTGAAATTTTTTTTGAGACGGTTTCAAGTTTTTTTCCGTGTTTTCTGTTCCAACCTTGACACTAAAAGTAATGGTTAGGATTAATCAGCGGTAGCCATTTTCAGAATTCAACGACAAGGCACGCAAGAAAATCGCAGTAAAAGAGCGATTTTTTAAACTGATGACACTTATATATACAGAACTGATTAATAAAATATTTACCAAAACACACCGTTGATTTTAATTATGATAGGAAAATTAAAGCAAAATAACTAACATTCAAAATGTGATGAATGAGGCACAATTATAAAACAAACTTTGGCCCTTCGAACTGGTTCAGTATTCCTTCATTTTCTAAATGTATTAATTATCAAACTAACGCCTGCCGGTATTTTCTTCTTTCCATTTCCTTTCCTTTTTTAACATTCGCCCATTGCATTTTGTTTAGTTACCTTTACGGGCCAATGGGCTGTCAGACCATTCTGTGAAAATGTTTTGTGGAATATGAATTATAATAATTATTTTGGTATTATATTTGGCCTTGAACAACCCTTCCCTGAAATCAAAGAAAACTAGACTTATAATAATGATTTCAATAATTGTAATAACAGTAATTTTAGAAATAATAAATCTAAAAATTTTAATAATAGTAATTTAGATAATAATAATAATAATAATTTCAATAATGTTAATGTATCTCAACTGACATTTGAGTCCAGCTGATTGTACTGGGATCCATTCGCTGTCAACTTTAAGAAAGATCTAATGATCGATAACGTGAATTTCTTAAGCTCTCATAATTAGATATCTTTTTCATTAATATGTGCTATATGAATTTTTTGACGGAGCTATAGAAATTCGCGTCTAGTTTTTCTCAGTTCATCTGTTACGAAAACATAGCAACGACCAGCAATGGTCGACTTACAAGTATGTACTACGATATACTAAAATTTTTGGAGCACTGCAATTCGTCTCTCTTCGTCTAGTCCGAACTTCAAACGCAGCCGACTCAAACGGACAACTGAGTGCGTTACTTTAACGGAGGGAGAGAGAGAGAGAGAGAGAGAGAGAGAGAGAGAGAGAGAGAGAGAGAGAGAGAGAGAGAGAGAGAGAGAGATTTTAAAGTTCATCTTGTAAATTTTGAACTTTAAAAATTTTTCCGCAATATTTATTCATAATATGCCAGGGAAATCGTTTTATGTAATTCCGCCAGATAAGAGTTATTCTTTCTTTGAGATACGTACAAGTAGAAAGGGTTCTTTGGTGATGTCAACCAACGAGGATCTGCCTTTTATCTGATTGGCTGATGTGAAAGGTGATCTGCCTTTGTCACTGAAGAGACTCAGGTGGGGTTGAAGTGGCTCCTGACTGCAGAGGCATTCGTCCTTCCAGTTGTTCTTTTGGGGCCGAGACGACCGACGCTTCTCCCAGATCTCTATCACGGGCATTTTTTTATCTTTTTGTTTGTGTTACTGCAATGGCATCCGCTTTATTCTTCTCCAGCTCAGACGAATTTCCGTGACTGAGAGTTCCCATCTGGGCCATGTCAACACGTATTAAATAATGGGAGCTCGCTGCCTAAAGGAGAATATTACGCTTTGAAGACCTCTGAGCCACATGTTATTCGTTTACGGATTTCAAGAGTTGTAAGCTTCATGAACACACAATGGGGATACGACAGACAGGTGGAAATAACATCTCGCCTCGAAACGGTATCGTCTTCCTTTGAACTCCCGCGTAGTAACAGTTGTGTGATTTTCAAGATCCGCGATACGACATACTTGGCCAATCTTAGAAACGACGGTTATGCCAAGATGCTTCATCTGGGACAAGCTGCTGTAGCTAACATGCCTACGAATCTCCACCTGGACATTGAAAATTTTGCTACCCCAGGCTACCCGACACCCTTCGTGCACATTGTGCGGTGGAGTAAAATTTGGGGTTGTTTACCCGTCTCCTACTGTCAAGCAGACCGTATGTGGAAGCTCTCACCCTTTTTGACCTTTTGGGTCATCTGCAACGTCGGGTTCAACGTCCCGACATTTTATGACTGCATCAAATCTTCCTTGGGTTCGGACGGGCTCATGCTCTATGTAATGGTCATGATCGTTTGTGTCATGAGCATTAGCGGCGTCTCCATGCACGTGTTGTCTCTTGTCTACTACGAGGAGTGGTGTCTGTTCCTCAACAAATGGATGATGTTCGAGAGAAGATTTCCGACACTGACTGTCGGGGTTCATTCCTTCCGTGTGGCTTTGCCACTCTTCGTCGGCTTCTTTCTTTACATCACGTTCTTTGGCGTCAACATCTTCAACGAGCTACGGTTTAACCTGATTAACAATGATGGCGTAGGAAGAATGCTATCCCTCGTGTACGTCTACGTCATCTACAGCTACACCCTATCAATGCCCGTCCTCTGGGTAGTCATGGCCTCCAAAATCTTCACTGTCTGTCTTTGCCACATCAGGAGGGAACTGGAATCCATTATGGAATGCGTCAAATTCGGCATGAGGTGTTCTCCCTCCCCCATCCAGAAGTGCATAGCAGCTGGGGACATGAACCGCATGCAGGACGCCGTTCTGGATTTAGCGGGCATCATCGAGGGGTTTAAAATAATCATGGGGCCATTCATGCTGGTCGTGGTTCCCCATCATATTGTCTCTCTCATCTGCTTTCTCTACTGGACGTTAGTCTCCGTTCTCGATTACAGCGACTGGTATTTCCCCCTCAGTTTTGGACTTCTCTCTGCACAGGCCATCTTGCCAATTTTCTGTGCCGCCATCTACAGCGAAGATGTGCATACACAGGTAAGATATTGTTGAATTTAAAACTAAATTGGAAATGAATAAAAAACCAACGTTTAGGACTTTATAAAAGGATTAGATTTCACTTATATATAAACATATGATCAAGAAATGTGCAAACAATTATTTACAAGAAAATGCTAAATATTTCTCACACGATTAATTACTGGAAGAAACGTACTTAGCCCCTTTTCCCTCTAGCAACGTGTTATGAAATATATAAACATTCCAGTATAACTCAGAGAAATATTTGACCATCGTCGTTTTATATCCCCTCTCTTCATTTCGTAAAAACACACATATGTCCATAATGTTGTTGCTCAGAGCACCAACATAGATTTATATATAGAAATGTATATCCATCAGCTTTAAAACGGTCATATTCTTGTAAGTGCATATGTTAGTAAATTGGGACTAATAAGTTTCATTATGATTATATTCTGTTTTTCTGCTCTTTCAAAAAAGAAAAGAAAAAGAAAAAAAATCATGCATTACTGTGGAAAAGCCAATCACCAGAAAATATGTATATATTGAGCATTTAAGAATGAAGACAGAAACGGGAATGTAATTGAGGAAACCCTTCCACATTTATGCTGACAAAGTTAGTAGTCCTCTGAGTACAGTGCTCCGTGACTGATTCTTTCCTTCCATTATTATGCTGTAGAAAGATTTTCTTGCTTTTTTTTCCAGGCCTGTAAGTTTTACTCCTCTTACAAGCAGGTCGTCTGATTTTCATTAGTGTTAAGCTTCACCCTTTTATCCTTTTACTTTTATTAAGCTCCACCATTTTCATTCTCATTTATATCTTAAGGCTGGGAAACACTATAAAAGTTTCCTGTTCATTTGGTCTACGCTCTAAAAGAAACGAATACACATAACAATCAAATAGATATATCTCTATTCGATCTTTCATAAAGGAAAAATAATAAGCAATATAACTGTGGTAGCAGAGCAATAACAAAGGACTAATAACATCTTAATTAAAAGAAAAAAAAAAAGAAATAACATAAATGACATGCCGATTCAGAGGATCTGCACTCTGAAAGAAAGGTTTCAGCAAAAAGTCTTTGAGTTTACAATAAATCATTCATAATAGTCTTCATAAAATAAACCACTAAACATTTCTAAGACCACTTTTAATTCAGATCAAAACCATGCCTTTCCATTAAATGTAATTATTCTTACTAGTTCTTCTAGAGAGTGAATGTAAATTAAATCTTCCGTAGAGATTGAAAAATGTACAGACCAAACCACACCAATCTTAGATATAAAGAAGTTAGAAAATTCCTCCTGCAATTATTTGAAAAAAATAAAAAAGCAACTAAGGAGGTGTGCGGTATGGAGGGTCAATATCTCATTCCCAGCAACTCTCATTATATCCTAAAATTCCTGACTTAAGAATGAGTAAAAGTTCAAAAGTACAAAAGTCTCAGTAGCCAATAAAAAGGGGAACATGTCTTTCTGTAATCAACCTATATTATTGTTTACAATTGCTACAGTTGCTTTCAGGAATTTCGAAACACTTCACTCAAGCTAAGGCACTTCTTGCTATTCCACCATGTAGCGACAGCATGATATAAGGGAAGTTTTTCATCTTTTAACCATAAGACCATAGCGTTTCTTATATTCTATCCATCAAGAAGTATCATTTTTTTTTAATAAACTCCACTACACTATTAATCAAATGTTCCTTTTGTCACATGGAGATATTACCTGCTAAATTTTACACTTACTATAAGTCAACCAGTTTGCAGTGAGCTATACCAAAATTCAGGGAGCTAACTGTATCTATGTCTATAATGGAGAGTTAAAAGATGAATAGACAAATGCTATTTTACTTTGCATATACTGTTGCAGAGGATCCTCATGTGTCCGTCTGCTCAGCCCTTCTGGTCCAAACCCTGCCGACAGTTAATGCAGATAATGAACCACAATATTGCAGGGTTCTCTTTTAAGCTTGAAGCCTTCTTATGTCACAAGCTTGGATTGATTGAAAGATTGTCAATCAATCAATCCAATCTTGTGACATAAGAAGGCTTCAAACTTAAACTTTGTTTGAATACGTTGACCTTGATCGAAAGGGCTAATTAAGTAGCTCGAGCCTGCGGTGTGAGGTATGCTGGCGGCATAGTTCGCCACTCACCTGGGTGAAGCGGAGTCAATCCATACCTGTTAATCATTTGGATAATTTAATTCTTGTCTTATCTTCATGAAAAAATAATATTAAAAAATGCATGGTTTTGGTTGTTATAGCAGGGGGAAATAAGTTAAAGATAATATCTTTTCTATTGCTTCTAAAAAGATAAAAAACTTCAACTGGTACACCTCTGTCGCAGAGAATTAGAATTTACCTTTTATAGAGGGATGTTTCTTTACTTGAAAACCAATATGACTCAGATAAAGTGTGTAATGAGAGAACATTATCACAAGGTTCTTTGCCCAGCAAGGAACATGAAACCCTCTGAACCCGGGAAAATTATATAGCACTGGAAAGGTACTATGCCTTTCAGCAATGGCATTTTTAGCATTCGATGATATCCAGGAAGAGCATTCTGCAGTCAGTGAAGACTTGCAAGACATATCCTTTCAGGAGGCTATGGAAAAATAGGTTATCTTGTAAGATGCTGTGAAAAAAGTACTTTATTCAGATGAAAGAACCTGATAGAAGAGATTGCTGAATCCTAAGGAGCACTTGTTCACCCCAGTGATGAATTCCTTAAACAAAAATGGAGAGGTTGTTTAAGTGCAACCATGGAGACGGTGTTATAGGCTGGTAATGGAGCCATTAAGAAATTGTCTAGTGATGTTGAAAATTCCATTGATATTCCTGAAGAGGTAATAGGTTATTAAGACCGTTGTGGGATGATTTTTTTTTTTTTTTTTTTTTTTACAATACGTGTTCTAAACAGAACTGTTAAATATGTCAAAAGTTTTAAAGTAATGTGAGTAAAATATGTCAGCTGTGTATTATTAGATGAGAGTGTCCTTATATTGTATATCTATTATCACTTACAGTATATACTTTATTTACGAAGTTTTCAATATAATTTTCTAATTTCCTTTTAAATGAATATCTAGTCTTATTAATTCACAAGCTGTAATGTTTAATTATTGGTGATTATTGTAAGCAATTCTGTTGAAATAATTTTCAGGCGGACATTCTTTATTTTCTATTAGAACTAAAATTATAACCTTAAGCCGTCATTCTAAACAACAATAGATAAAGAAATCTCTCTCTCTCTCTCTCTCTCTCTCTCTCTCTCTCTCTCTCTCTCTCTCTCTCTCTCTCATTCACACAGAAGTAAAATAAAACTGAAGTAGAGGAAAGGGAACGAGATATAATGTCTTTACTGGTAATGATTTTAAGGTTTTCTGATAATCTGTCATAAAACTTAATCTCTTCACGCCTACTTGTGGAGCCATTAACTGCTGATACAGATCAAGAACAGATTCCCAATGGAGAATTGGAAAAAACGGGGCATTTATGGAATTTAGAATTTCTTAGGATCTTTTTATTACATTTTGATCTTTCAGAGGCATGGTAATCCGTCTTTTACTTGACCAGGAAAAGGAACATCATCTACGAAAGCCAAGAAAATCAAATCTGTATGAAATAACACCATTTACTTACACAACAGAGGAAAATAGAAATTTAAGTATTTCATTCCCATATAGGCTTATGGCGCTGGTCACCCAGGTTGCCGCCAGATGACAGTGGCTCTTGACCGTGGGTCGGTGCTTGCCCAGATCCTACATATATACATATATAGACCTTGTTTCAAAGGATATACACAAGTGAAAAGCCTGGGTACGAGTGGTATCAAACAATACATTTCTATTTGAACAAAAAAATTTGACCTTCAGTTTCCTCTTAACAGTAAACATCGTTCAGGTGGATGCTACCTTTTGATTAGTATTGCTACAGTATTCTGTGATGAAGGTCAATACAATCCTGCAGCAAAATAATACTAAGAGAGGTAAGTAAATTATATCACAGATAATCTAAGAAATGGATAACTAGGATGACCTACTTAGGTGAATTAAAGACACGTTTCAATATTTTCCCCCTCAATATTAATGAAAAGACAGTGACTAACCACTCGGCCACAAAGAGAGATAAAAGTTGATTACAACTCTTCCATACATATTCCTGTCAAATTTGAGTTTCCCCGGTCCGGGTTCAATTCCTTGGCCGCCCAGAAGCTATTATCATAAAGTTAATTTCCCCTTGGGTCTCTGATACCGAGGAAGAGCGAATTCGATATTAAGAGGTATTTATGGCTTACATGAAAATTTATGAAAAACACCTATAAATGTAAAGAAAAAATATTTAAACAGCCAAAATACTACAAACTTACCAACAGGCTACAATGGTGGAGATGGGTTGATTTCGATTCTAAGTGAAAAAACCTGAATTCGACAGAAATATGTATGGAAGCGTTTGATTAAATTTTTATCTCTCTTTGTGGTCGAGAGGTAAGTCACTGGAGCCTCAGTTTCCTGGGTCCTGGTTCGATTCCTTTACCGACCAGAAGCTATCATCATAAAGTTAATTCCCCCTTGAGTCTCTGATCCCGAGGCCGAGAGAATTCTTTATTAAGAGGTTTTTATGGGCTTATATGAATATGGATAAAAAAAACACGTATAAACACACACATATAATAATAATAATAATAATAATAATAATAATAATAATAATAATAATAATAATGATAATAATCTTCATTTCAGCAAAAGCCATATACAGAGTTACAATAGGGGTACAGTGATCTTATATTTATGACATCAGTAAGAAAGATAAGATATGCAATATTATCGGTGATACAGTACGAACAATAATTAGCAGTTCTAAGGTCTGGGAAATAAAATCATAGTAGCATTATTGCTTAATAATAATGATGATAACAGCAGGACTTCCAGACAGCAAAGGTATAATATAATAAAACACGTTATCATAACCTTACTGGATATTATTCCAATGTTATTTAGTGATTAAGATTTTGCACAGCCACACCAACATTGCAATGACGCTTCCCTACTCCAGGTTTCCCACATTTTGGATTTTATTCTAGCTGCACTTGCAAGCACATTTTGAATTAGGGGATTTTCACTAGATCGTAGGCGGGAGGTGAGACTTACTATAGAGCGTCGAATGATGGTTTTTATGTAATCCAGTCTATTTTCAACAAACATAGCTGAAGCTGAATGGTGCCTCGGGGTATTAGTGAGGCGTCTTAGGGTATCATTGTGAATGACTGTGATACGTCTCATCAATTCACGCGTATAGTTTGACCAGAGCGAGCAGCCGTACACGTTGTAGCAGTAGGTTTGAAATAGGAATTTTTTTATATCTTGTCGGCAGAAGGCAAATCTTCTCGTTCCCATGTTCCCTAGACAACACAATTTACGTCGCCTGTTTTCAATGTCAGATTTGTCCTTTAAATCTTTCGTAATGATGTGACCTAGGCAAGGAAAATCATTGACAAATGCTAGCTGATGGTTTTGGAGGAAAATATGTGGGTCTTCTACGAATCGGAGCGCTCTAGGAAGGACAGACATGCACTGTGTCTTCGATTCGTTATAAATTATGTCATGTTCATTAGCATATGCGTTGCAGGTGTCGATAAGACGTTGTAGGCCTTGGGCAGAGGGGGAGATGAGGACATATCGTCAGCGTAGCAAAGGTTATTTATGGTAAAGCCATTAACCATACAATCAATGGGAAGTGAATTCACTCTGATATTCAAATCGTCTGTGTAAACATTAAATAAATATGGTGAGAGGATGCCTCCTTGCCTGAGACCGTTAGATGAACCGAATGGCTGGGAAAGGACATTGCCCCATTTGTCACAGAACTGTTGCGTTGAGAACCAACAGTATAATATGCCGATGAGATATAGAGGAGTTCCCCTTTTGCGTAGTTTCAAAAAGAGTTTCAGATAGTTTACTCTGTCAAATGCCTTCCGCACGTCTACAAAACATAAGTAGACAGGGGAGGCCAAGGATACATAGAAATTCAATATCTCCTTTAAAATATATATACAGGTGTTATTAGTCTTAAAACCAAATTGATTGACTGTGGTGTGGAGAAAGGGTGCAAGGCAATGGAACAGAAGAGATTCAAATATTTTCGATGAGATTGTTGTGATGGGGATGGGGCGGTAATTTCCTGGGTCACTCGCATCCTTCAGTTTGTTTTTTATGAGGTATAAGTGGACAAGTAGAAGGGTTTCGGGGAGATATTGGTGTAATATACAGGCATTGAATAGTGCAGAAAATAGGATATAAATTATAGGGTGGCAGTATTTGAAAGCCTCGGCAGGAAGGCCGTCGCAGCCGGGTGCCTTGTCACCAGGTAATTTCTTGATAGCCTCGCACACGTCACTCGGGGAGATACAGTCACTATATTGAAAATCCCTTTTGACATTGATGAGAGTATCCACTTCATTCCAGGTATCTTGGTTATTTATACAATTTAGGATGGTGCTAAAATGATTCCCCCCACCCCCCATTCTTGCAATGGATTCTCCGCCAACTGCATCCCTTACTCTTTGGGATAATTTGTTTGACTTAGGGTTTAGGGAATTATTATCTTTCCAAAGATGGGGGAAGTCATGGGTGGTCAATTTTCTGGACAATGCATCGGCTCGTGGCTGATTTTCGTTGCTACTACATTGACAAAGAGCAAGTTTGATCTGTGCTTTCGCTTGCCTCATCTGTAG
>NC_090731.1:132172242-132224742 GCF_036898095.1 Palaemon carinicauda
ACTAGCAGTTTGCCCTTGCCCTCACCCAGCCCCCCCCCCCCCAAAAAAAAAAGAAAAAAAAATATAAAAAATAATTTATTACTCAAAGTGTGATTGTTACCCACTTAGGATGTTCAAAACATTTTACATCACTAAAAAATACATAAAAAAAGACATGCTTTTCTAAAAGCCAATATCTTGCTTATATGGATGTGTGGAGTGTGGGTTTGATGAATGAACTATAGTATAATTAAATTCTAAACATTTTAATTCTATTTCTTGCACAGCTTCTTATTTTACAGTACCTGATTAATTGCGTTTTTTTTCGCAGATGATGACGCTAATAGATCACCTGGATAGACTTGATGCCCAAATTGAAGGAAAGGGTTTTTTCACCCTCAATAAAGGAATGGCAACAACAGTGAGTATCTAGTTCGTGGAACTTTTAATGTGAATAAAAAGAGGAAGAGAATGTTCTACACGTGTTATAAGGGCGAAATGGTTTTCCAATTACTTGAAATAACTAAGGCAATTTTGTTATTCTTTTTATTGAAGGGGTCGAGTTTTTTTTTTATACTGTATTTAGAACGAGTGATAAATTGAGTGGGAGTTCATTACTTGTTCAAATATTCACCAGATATCATGTGGGTTTATTTGGTTCAAAAAGATTAAAAAGAAAGAAAAAAAGCTGAAATTTGAACATTCTACAATGGTAGTTAGGAAAACTCTTCAAAACAATTCACCAAATTTATTATAAACATTTCAGAGAAGTAAAAATGCAATAAATTGTCTATTCCGATTGCTTGAAGGTGGTTATAACTAGGGGTAATTTCCAAACTACTTTCAGCTTTTCCAACCTCACCTGTATAAACAACAAAAAGGAATATCAAAATATAATAAAAGAAAGGAAATTATATAAATCCAATTTGAACAACGTATATATGAATAAATCGTAAATTGCATATATGATCTATATAAACCTAATAAGCCATTACCGATAATGTTGGAAGTGCTCGCCAATGTAAGAAACAGGGAATTTATCCTCGGACTAAGCCACTTCAATTAAACATATGGATAAATGATATCCTGGAAAATGAAATACATTCCGACATCAAACACTGTCCTGAAGCTATAAATATAAGCAATATAATTTTGCATAATGTATTCAATATAACATTCACCCTTCGAATTAAATCTAATATAAAGTCTTACCAATAATATAAATAAGAAAGATGAACGCAGGATGATAACCCAGGACGACCTAGCTTCACCTATTATACCTAAGCGAAAGTATTGTACAAATATCACAATTAGTTTAATAGTACACAATATATATATCTATCAGAGAGGAAGGAATCTATTTTTATATTGGTGCTTTGAAGGCTTAAGGCAACGGATAATGATTACCATTAAACATTTAGAAACCCCTAACAATGCTTGGTTCTCACCTTTATCCATGCAAGCTATGAGACGAGTCGAATGCCCTCGAAGTTTAAAGTTTCATGTCGGAGGAAGCTCAGAGTCCAAATTAAAGGAAGTTAGTTCATGTTAAATAACTTCGTGAATGTAGAAACACTTGAATCTCGTAATCCAAACATGGTTCAATAAAATAGCAGCACAGCACAAATTCAATGGTATGAAAATCTTGTAGCACAAATCTAGCAGCTCAAATCTTCGTGCCGAAATACTGCCAGTGAAGATATGGACGGTATGGTATGCTAGGCCAGACTGACTTGGGTATATCCATGAACCTCCCAAGTAAAGAGAAAATGGCGTGATTAGCAGGCTTGTTAGCTAATTACTTAGCTCGTAGTAAGCAAGCAGGACTTAGATGGTACCAAGCATATAAATGTAATTTAACTAGTTATTTTAATAGTTTAAGAGAAAAGTCCTCCTTACTTCAATAAATACATATATAAATATACTAATAAACAAATGTAAGAAATACTAATTTCCGTTTAGTCCACGGAAGAGGATGAAGATTTTTCAAAGGTAAAAAATCTTCATCGTTGTAAATGAACATATGAAATTAGAGCAACATTTTTCTTGTTCTTTCCTCACTTAACGTAGCAGCTTATCTTTTAGGTCGCGAGGAAATTTTCTTTCTATCAGCACCAGGAACATTCTTAGTATCAGTATTACAAATTATATCATCAGTAGTATTACTCTCAAGGAAAGGAATTATTTGACTTACATGCAATTTAGTAATCTTTTTAGTTTTCCCTTTCAGTACAGTTACTTGGGTCACCTCTCCCAAATCATTACTTACAACTTCGCGAACTAATCCTAGGGGATAATTACTCCTTTTAGTATGTTCCTCCTTCACAAGAACTACATCTCCTGGCTTTATCAATGCATGAGAAACCGGACGATACCTGTCCTTTCGGTCAATAGCTTGATATAATAAATTACCTAAAAACTCATTATGATAAATATTATTAAGATTTTCTTTAACCTTGCACAACCCCTGGTAACTCCTCTCTATGTCTCTGGAATCAAAATCTGGATCTTGTGGAATGCTCTGCAATTCAGGAATCAAATTTAAAGAAGACAGCTCATACCCTCTGATCAAATGTTCAGGGGTGATTGGTTCAGGAAGAGAATCTTTACTATCATTTCTAACAACTTCCTTAAAAGCTATGGGACGTCTATTAGCGAGATGGATCACATTACATACTAAAAATTCAAAATCCGAATAGGATAAAATGTTATTCTTTATTGCTCCAAAAATTAACCTTTTTACCATTTTAACGCACACCTCAACCATAGATCCCAACTGACTAGCACCTTTGGAATATTGTTGAAAGGAAAGAGGGGCAACATTATTTTCTTCAAAATAAAGCAAAGTTTCTGGATCCCTGATAAACGATGTAATAATATTAGCTCCGGCTACAAGCTGCGATCCCTGATCACTAATGCACAACTGAGGGATCCCATACTCCAAACAATGCATCTGAAAAGCTCTTAAAAATTCACTTACATTTAAACTTTTAACTATCTTCATATTAATTGCTCTAGACCAAGTACAAGTCAAACATAATAACCATACTTTATGTGTCCCACCACTAACTTTAACTGAAAATGGACCAAGATAATCTATAAATATATTGGCAAAAGGTACATTAGGTGGATTACAACGGAAATCTCTATAGGAATTCTGATTAAGTTTAATGCTACGACTATTGAACCGACTGCTTCAAAGCTTTCTTAACAGTAGAAAAATGTTTGGGTATGAAATAATTTCTTCTTAATTCGGTCAATACGGCATAACTACCAGAATGAAGTAATTTATCATGAGCATTCATTATAATAAGTCTTGTGAGATAACTATCATTAGGCAGTAGAATGGGAAACTTGTTATCTTTGTTTAAATACCACTTCTTAAATTTACTTCTTACTCTAAGCAAACCTTGCTCATCAAAAAATATGTTAAACTTTGTCACAATAGAAGGAATGTCTTTAATAGGCACATTAACTTGACTGAAATATTCAAAAATTTCAGAAAAATATTTCTTCTGCTCAAAAGATATCGATAAATTAAGGGCTTGAACAAAGTAGGGAGTACTAAAATCGTCATTATCACACTTCAACCCTGCTCTAACTTTCCATTTCTGGACACGCATCAAAACTCTCCGATATACTAGCACTAGTCTCCTAAAACTGGAAAACCTGTTAATATCAATGAGAGGCTCCGCACTGGACAAAAGCACAGAAAGACCATGGGAACAATTGCTCTCTTCACCAATTTCAAATGCTGGTATTGTGACTGATAGCTCTGGAATATTGGCTTCATCCAAACTAGGTCCTGAAAAATAATTTGAATTCATGATCTGATTATACGACACACATCTTGTCACCAAATCTGCAGGATTTGCCTTACCAGAAACAAATTTAAAAGTGACAGGAAACATTTCACACTTTCTCTGAATATTATGAATCCTGTTGCGAACAAATGTTGTGTGTTTATTCATTTTATCTAGTTTAGATGAAGATGCATTAAGCCAATGTAAAGCACAAATGGAATCTGTATATAAAGTTATATTCACAATCTGTAGAGGCTTCATGCAATGTGACCCAGATAAGTCATTGAAAATTTCCATAGCACATTCTACTCCTAAACTTATTGCATTTAACTCAAGGGCTGGTATCGACTTGCCATCTAGCTGTTTATTAACTAGCCTATTTTTGGCATGAACGAAGCTAAGCTTATTAGACTCATTATGAAGCAAATAAAGGACACATCCATATATATCACGACTGGCATCTGTAAACACTAAAATACTATATTCACCATTACGAGGACCAACAGATCTAGAAATACGTAAAGGTGCTGCTCTGTTACACTGCTTTGAAATATTTTGCCATTCCTTCTGCAACTCCTGAGATAGTATTTGATCCCATCCAAGTTTCTTTTGACACTGTAATTTATGCATAAATAATCTACACCTGTTAAATAATGGCATATTAAATCCAAAGATATCGAACTGGGAAGCAATAGTTTGCAATATGGACCTTTTAGTCTTAGCTTCAGCATTTAGATTAATGGGCTTTGTAAATATCTCATCAGAGTACCTATCCCATGTTAGACCGAACAGTTTATTTATTTCAGGAGTGACTACTCTATTCTCTGCATCAATTACATCCTGTAAATCCCTATCATTAGTGACAATCTGTTGAACCTTAAAATTGTATGGCTCAAAAATACATGAAATCTGTTTATAAGCCCAATGTAAACTCTCTGAATCATTGAAAGTGACAGCTCCATTATCCATATATATAAGTGAATATATTGAATGCTTCAATTCAGACAACATTGACTGGTCAGATGCTTGTGCAACTAATATGTAATACAGAGATATCATAAGTAAAAATGGGCTGCATCTTAATCCAAACGGAAGCCTAACATTCTTAAATGCAACCAAGGAAAAATCTCCCTTACTAACATTCTTGTACCAATAAAACAGTAATCTAGCTTGGTCAGCTTCACTTAAAGCAAGCATATTAAACGCCTTCTGCAAATCAAAAACTAACAAATAATTATCAAACCGTAAATTAAGGAAAGATGATGACAATTTCCGATTCAAAATAGGTCCTGAAAACATACACTGGTTATGTGATAAAGATGTGCTTTTAGAAGATTCCTTGAGATTAGACAAAAACACTACCCTACATTTAGTCGACTCTCTGTCTAGCTTAAAAATAGGCATATGAGGCAAAAAAGAGAAGTAGGGATGTTCAGCCTTGTAAACCTCTAAATCATATATTGGCTCAATGATACCCAACTTAATCTGCTCTTTAAAAGTTTGATCAACTAATTGTAAATGACCTTCATTCTTCCTGAGCTTCTTAAGGTTTGACTTAAGTATGAGCTTAGATAAAACCTCATTTTTAGAAAGTAAATGAGACACTTTGGTATTCCATGACAAAGGAACTTCTATCCTTCCGTCAGATCTTCTACTAATCTGTTTTAAAGTAAATTCAGTTAACTTTTCGTCAAGGTCTGTATTAGTTTCACAATAATTCGTTTGATCATAATTCAAGAAATATTTGCACTCAGATTCGAGAATTTGATCAGTGGCACGCTGCAATTGTCCCTCCAAAATATCACCCTTATCATTAAGGACTGAAAAAAATGTATTGGTAGTAAACCCTGATAGGCAATTTTCTTCCAAAATATCAACACTATTGCTAAGAAAGAAAGAATTGCTGTAAACATGGATATTTGAACAATTAGCTTCCTTACTTACTGATAAACAAGCTCCCAATCCCCCATCTGTACCTCTGAAATTGGCAAGCAAAGCTTCAATATTACCTGTGAGCATTATTCCTACCTTAGATTCAATGTACACAGAAGGACTCACATTACCAATCAGTATCTCTTTTCCCGTTAAGCAACTGAAAGAATCTGTGCCCAGCAAAAGATGCACATTATCAATTTTCCTCAAATTACTATTCAACAATTTATCAGCAAGAACTAACCCTTTACTGTGCACAGCTTCAACAAGTTCACCAAGAAAGGGTAACTCCAAATTAATGCTTATATCCGGAACCACAATTGCCAAAATATGCTCTACTGAATCTCCAATCCTAAGAGGCATCTTAATAACTTTAGTACAGTACCTTTTACTCTCATTAAAGCCCTTGACAGTGAGCTCAATGTTTGAGTGAACAATTTTAAAATTGTGCGAATTTGCTAATCTAGCAGACACAAATGTACTCTGAGAACCGCTGTCCTTCAAACCCCTATAGACACTATCATTGCCCTCAAGAGAAAAAGTAAATGTGGGCAATATGGAATTCGTCGAGTACTGGTGTGTTACAGCAACTCCACTGCTAGCCTCCTGTTTGGCATTAGAATTAAGTTTATTAGTCCGAGATGATCCATCCCTTGCAGATTCTGACACACAAAGGTAACTCATGTGATAACCATTACAATTTATGCAACGCTTTTTAAACCTAAACCTACACTCGCTAGACATATGGTTTAACATTCCACATTTTACACAACCTCCGAAAGACTCAATTATGTGAACTTTTTCTGCAGGAGTAGAGAATTTCTGACATTTATTAACATAATGATTAGTTTCCTTACTATCACTTCTACTACAAAGGAGACAGTTTGGTACAGAAAATTTACTTTCCATTACTTTAGTTTTAACGGCCAAACTATCAGTACTGTCTTTAACAGGAGTATTTCTGAACTTATTTCTAAACTTAATCTCTTGAGGAGTTTTACCTTTAGTACTTTCGTACCTCTCACTAGCATTAAAAAAATTATCGAGAATATCATCCAAAGAGGGGTGAGTTTTCGTGGTGATTTGAACCAAGTGACTCTTGAAATTATCATTAATTCCACGCCAAGCAAAAAACCTTGTAAACTCATTAGCATCAATTTTTAACGTCCTAACAGCCTCACAAATAGTTCTCAGATTTGAGATATATATGAAAGGATCATCCTTCTCTCCAAGCTTAAGATTCAACAATTTCTGGATGGTAGAATTTATTCTAGCTTCTTTAGAAGCAAAAGCTGAAACCAACAACTCCTTGGCATCTTTATAAGATTGCTTGTCAGCTTCTAAGCTATACAACAAATACTTAGCCCTACCATCTATTTGCTGTTTTAGTAAAAGCAATAAATCCCTATCTGGATAACTAAATGCACTGGTTGTGTTTTCAAACTCGGTTATGAACCTTAGAAAATCTTCCCCTTCTCTACTACTAAATTTTGGAAGAGGAGCTGTGGGCTGCTTAAGCAAGCTTCTAGCAGTATCAGTTACATTAGAACAAGGATTTGCAGAAACATCAAGCGAGGGTAATAACCTTTCAATTTTATCCAAATAATCTTGACATGAATTTAATTCAGTTTCCAAATCAGCCTCAACTACAGTTTCTCTATCAAAAAATTTCTCAGCTAGAATCTTACTATCGAGATCAGACAACTTTTCCTTATAATGTAAGAGAATAGCTCTCAGACAAACGCTCAGAAGGATTAAAGGAATCATAATTATTAACATTATTAAAACATTCAGTGACCTTTTTCCTAATAGTCTTCCGCTGACCTACAAATATCTGTAACTTATTCATATTTAACAAATTTAACGAGCTAAAAAAGAAAATTGATTATTGGACTCTGAGCAACCATTAACACAAGAAATTTACTCCGGCAAATTCAGCAGTCTCCATCAAAGCCCCACGTTGGGCGCCATAAGCTGAAATTTGAACATTCTACAATGGTAGTTAGGAAAACTCTTCAAAACAATTCACCAAATTTATTATAAACATTTCAGAGAAGTAAAAATGCAATAAATTGTCTATTCCGATTGCTTGAAGGTGGTTATAACTAGGGGTAATTTCCAAACTACTTTCAGCTTTTCCAACCTCACCTGTATAAACAACAAAAAGGAATATCAAAATATAATAAAAGAAAGGAAATTATATAAATCCAATTTGAACAACGTATATATGAATAAATCGTAAATTGCATATATGATCTATATAAACCTAATAAGCCATTACCGATAATGTTGGAAGTGCTCGCCAATGTAAGAAACAGGGAATTTATCCTCGGACTAAGCCACTTCAATTAAACATATGGATAAATGATATCCTGGAAAATGAAATACATTCCGACATCAAACACTGTCCTGAAGCTATAAATATAAGCAATATAATTTTGCATAATGTATTCAATATAACATTCACCCTTCGAATTAAATCTAATATAAAGTCTTACCAATAATATAAATAAGAAAGATGAACGCAGGATGATAACCCAGGACGACCTAGCTTCACCAATTATACCTAAGTGAAAGTATTGTACAAATATCACAATTAGTTTAATAGTACACAATATATATATATCTATCAGAGAGGAAGGAATCTATTTTTATATTGGTGCTTTGAAGGCTTAAGGCAACGGATAATGATTACCATTAAACATTTAGAAACCCCTAACAATGCTTGGTTCTCACCTTTATCCATGCAAGCTATGAGACGAGTCGAATGCCCTCGAAGTTTAAAGTTTCATGTCGGAGGAAGCTCAGAGTCCAAATTAAAGGAAGTTAGTTCATGTTAAATAACTTCGTGAATGTAGAAACACTTGAATCTCGTAATCCAAACATGGTTCAATAAAATAGCAGCACAGCACAAATTCAATGGTATGAAAATCTTGTAGCACAAATCTAGCAGCTCAAATCTTCGTGCCGAAATACTGCCAGTGAAGATATGGACGGTATGGTATGCTAGACCAGACTGACTTGGGTATATCCATGAACCTCCCAAGTAAAGAGAAAATGGCGTGATTAGCAGGCTTGTTAGCTAATTACTTAGCTCGTAGTAAGCAAGCAGGACTTAGATGGTACCAAGCATATAAATGTAATTTAACTAGTTATTTTAATAGTTTAAGAGAAAAGTCCTCCTTACTTCAATAAATACATATATAAATATACTAATAAACAAATGTAAGAAATACTAATTTCCGTTTACTTATATTCAGAAATACTGATTTGGTAGTCTGGTCTTCATAACTTAAATTTGGATGACAAACCCCGTTAGAGAGTCTTGACTTTGATTCTTGCTTTACAACATGGAGGTAAAGAATAGATAACCTTATCTTAGAGCAGATCAGTATGCGCCTGAAAGCCTGAATTTCATCATTTCAATATAAAGGGAGAGGAATGGGGATATAAAATTCCAAAGGTCATAATTAAGGCAAACATTATTTTTTCTTATATGATGGCCAATAAGACGGGGGAAACCAGCGTTCAGGTCAAAAGGTACAAGAGACAAAACGGGATTCAGACTGCAATTAATCTAATCGTAAAATTCCAAAAGAAAAAAAAATAATATGCTGGATATAAAAACCTGTGCCCTCATAAAGTTTGTAATCTATTTTGGTAATTTCGTGTATGTATAAATGGGTTGAATTTTTCAATCAACTTTGACCTCACATAAATTCATCATACCAATGGTGATTTGTTTTTTAATCTTATGTATGCTAATAAGTATGATTTAATTTTCTTTGCTGCTAATTTCTTTATCAAATCAAACTGAAACAACCATTTTTTATCTGCTCGCTGAAAATCTACGAAAGGCTCCACTTTTTCAAAAACAATACACACTCAAATCTCAGCAATTGACCGACTCAGTTTTTTTCAATGACTGTACATGCCTGTTGAAGTGAATTCACGCGTATCTATTTTCCTATGTGACCCAGTCTCATCTTGATTTTTTTCTTCTAGGTCATCAACACAGTGGTGACGTACCTGGTGGTTCTTATTCAATTCTATGGACAAGCACGCTGAAGGGCCCTCACCGTCGACCTTTCCCAGATCTTATTACGTCATCTACGACTCCAGCGATACCGATTTTTTTCAGGGAGCTGGTTGTAGTGCTGCGCATATTCACTTTTTCTTCAGTGTTATTGAGCTTTATTTACGACAAGGCTAGAAGACCAAAGAATTGCAAATAAGTTTCCAAGAAGAGTGTCTACATGTGAAAAGAACATTACTTAGTTAAGATAATACGAAATTAAAGAAAGGAAGAAATCACTGTTCGGTTACCGACCAAAAGACAACATCTCTTTTTTAAGAGTTCCTCCTCGGAAATATTATTGTTGTACGCTTTCTACAGTTGTGATTATTATTTGTTTGTCTAAATAATATTTTCTTTCTCTACACTTGTTATTCATGATCACAAAAATATTCCTATATAGATTACTATTCCGATCATATCCACGTTTTATAAAAACAAATAAACGTTGTTAGTCTTTATTCGTTATCAATAAGCATTAAATATAATAGCAGACTTCGTTGATATTCTCAGTTTTTATTATTCTTATTCGGAAATTTATAAATCACACGTAGAGTAAGGACTCGTAGAAAACCTGCTTAGCCAGACAATGCTGTAAAAAGTACATTTGATAAATTTGAGTCGACGTATTAGATAAAAATCAAAAGGGTTATTTATTTCTAAATAAGTCATTACTATGATCAAATAAAACTAAATCATTCTAAACTAACTCAGAGATAAACGAAAGAGTTCTGATATCTTTTTTTTCAACAGTTACGAAGATTATTTGAGAACACGAAACCTCTCCCCAAACTATCTCATCATGACTATTCTCATCATATCGGGACTCAAACTACGTTTGAGGCAGATATTAAGATTTAACGTTACAGAAGGAAGACGGGCTTATGTGAGTTTCATTCACAAACTTACTAGTATAAAAATATGGTGTCAAAGTAGTAGAGGCCTTTTAAACTCATCGACTTTTATCTAATATTGTTTTATATGCGTCAAACATATTCTGTGTGTTATACCATTACCTGTATATGCAATCCGTAACTCCTAAAATTACTCTGCTGCTAATTACCGAAGGTGGACTTTTTCATTCCAGTTAAAAACGTTTGAAAAGAATATAAATTCCTCATGTGAGAAAGAACAGTGATTTCATAATGACAATTCTTATATGACAACTTATATAAAAGGTATTCCGAAATTTATCGTTTTTCCAAATTTGTAAAACACGTCTCACATTGTACGACCTACCACTTCGAAATAAGATTTACCAAGCTACCTGAAATTGCTAGAGATCAGTAAATTGCAATTTTTTTTTCTAACTTTCTCTTTCCCTTACTTTTAAGAATAAAAAAAATGGTAGAATTTTAACTTCTCCATTCCAATGATACTACTCGAGTGACGGTACTTCATCTTTTCATGCAAATGATCAAATACTATAACACAGGTTTATTAACAGACTGTACTGTATGTGTGTTGCTAAACAATACGATAACAGCGACATCGATAGGTTCGAGTTCTCCCTGTGTTTATGTAAAATTAACTATAAGCTAAAGGTATTATGTAAGTTGTGATTAATATAAATCTAAACTCAATGCGAAAAGGAAAAAAATGTGCTAAATATACATTCAGAAGGTTCTGTTTACATGAATCATTCTATAAGTAATAATCTTTTATAAATGTAAGAAAATGAGGATCGCATTTATATTTCGAAAGATGGTTTTGATAAGCTTCCTTAAGTTTATGTTAAAAAGCAGCATCACAATTAACTTTCCAAGGTCACAGGTGTTGGAAGATGTGAGATGTGATATTGAAGTTAGTAACTTAATTTCAGTAAGAGAAAACTGCAAATTTATCTAAACCTATAGATATGGAAATCTAGCAATTAAGTAATGAGGATGTTTGGTATTTGCGAACAATACAGCTTTTTTCATTACAGCACAGACATTTAGTCTTTTCTGATATTAGTGCAAAGGAACTTTGTATATTGAACTAGAGTAACTTCAGAGAGTCATTTCTCCGACTAGCACTAAATAATGTTTTTGATATTACAAGGGACTAGTCAGACTAGTAAAACAAGCTGGGTCTTGTACAATATAATATTTATTGAAGTATTGACATATTTCTGTTTCTACATATAAATGTGGGTTTTAAGTTTTATAAATAGAAAATTGAGCGCAAAAAAAAATTTATTTTCTTGGATGTGGTTTGTAAATTTGGGTTAAATACAACAACCACGGGGACTGTGAATCCATCTAGCCTACAAGAAAGGAAACAAAAATAGAGGTAAAGCAGAAAACATAAAACAAGTACATTTAGGGTCAGAAGGAAGGCTGCAAGAGTTTCTTATGTCCAATGCCTACAGTGCTCCGCGCGAGGTGCCAAACTTTTGAATTAAATGGAGCTTTATGCTAGCTCTTTTGATTCGCTATTAAATCTAAACAGTATGAAGGACTCATTGTCTCACAAGTGCTCCTTTCCAGCATTTCCTCCCTCTCTTGTGGTATGTGATATAAAACACTTGGTAAGTATGCAGGAGAAAGAATGGTTCTCTCTCTCTCTCTCTCTCTCTCTCTCTCTCTCTCTCTCTCTCTCTCTCTCTCTCTCTCTCTCTCTCTCTCTCTCTCTCTGCTTTATCTTATGTGATATATATAATTACATTTAGCAAACATTATAAGAAGTATATCAAAGATTATAAAGTCATATATAAGCATTTCCAGAGTATATATATATGCCTGTATGACACGTGTTAATTAAACTCAAATCGTTTTTACTTGTGTAATTACCCTTTTCTTCTCTAAATTACTTGTTATGCCTGAGATAATAACTATACAAGTAATAACTAAATGACAGAGGTAGCAGTTTTTCAAACACTGCATTATTTTCCCTCTACCTTCTGACACTTTGATAAAAGATCTTTTCTGAGCTGTGCGACTGGTTCCATTATATTTTAATGATGTCACTGTTCTTAAAGTATTCTATTTTTCCTTGTTTGCTTTCCTCACTGGGCTATTTTCCCTGTTGGAGCCTCTGGGCTTATAGCATCCTACTTTTCCAACAAGGTTTGTAGCTTGGCAAGTAGTAATAATAATAATAATAATAATAATGATAATAATAATAATAATAATAATAATAATAATAATAATAATAATAATAATAATAATAATAATAATAATGTCCAGCAGCTGAAATAGCAGTACATTTGGGCAGACATGAGCAGTGTTCAAAAAAAAAAAAAAAAAAAAAAAAAAAAAAAAGTTATATCCTGATACAAATAACTCTACAGGAAATATTAACATTTAGGGATCTTCCAATGCGTAGGCTAATTTCCAACACTTTTATATAAAAAGTTAATATAAGTTAATGATGCTCGAATGTTTCTTTTTTTTCAATTTATTTGTCAAATTTGTTCTCCTTTTATTACAAAAGGTCCTATTTTTTTTTCAGATAAGGACCAATATCATGTTCAAAAGCATTTTGCATTTTAGTTGTCCCTCATATTAGTCATTAGTTAGAATAAGATGATATATTTATTTATAGAGCATCCCTCTACCGATGTCAAAATTTTTAAATCTTTACAAAATATTGTTCGTGGTGAATTATTCTCTCTTTATACCATTTACAATAGTAGTCTTTTATCCAGATAAGTAAAACTAAAGATTTCAGCAAGAGATGATAACTACAAGAATGTTATTTCATATAATATTTTGTGTCACACAGCTGTTTTAAACCCCGTTTACACAAGGTTCTTCATTAGAGCTGCAATAGTTGAACAACGGAATTATACTTCAATATAAAGGTAAGACAGTGAATATTAACAATACAGAACCATTTTGAATCTGAAGTTTATTAACAAGTTTTGATAAATGAAACCTTCAACATTGTTTGAACTGATCACTAAAAGTAAAATTTCTAGATTAATTTTGAAATCAAAGGATCATTTTTTCACAAAGCTTCACAGGATCTCATGATCAATTCCACCAGCTCACTCTCCTTTCAATGAAGTCCCCAGTCCCTTCCCTGCAATGGGTTTGACGTCGTTTCTTCAGGGCCGTTATCGCTTGTCCAGTATAACCTAAACCGTGAGGTTTACTCACTCTCTTCGAAAATCTAGCCTTGTAAACTATGTTGGTTACAAATTCGATTCTCCCTAGGTGCAGCATTCTTGTTTTATATACATTTCTTATTTTCGTGTGTCTTTCACAAAAGGCATACATCCTTTCAATATGAATCTGCAACTGCAAGCACAGTAAAAACTGATAAACGGGTTGATCTGGCTCAATGTGATTTCATCTTGAAATGTGTGTCACCTCTGTATTCAATGAAAGTTGCAATAAAGTCTATTCTTCATCTACTACAAGGAACGAGTTTAATGAACTGCTTGAACTATATGAAAAGGGCTCCAACCTTCATCGAAGTTATGTAAATCGTCAAGATGGAAGCGTGTTAGCAAATTATCATCACTTCCTTCATGAACAAAATTCAATAAGCAAACAATTATGTAAGCCATAACAGTGAGGGTCATGAATACGGTTATAATCAACACTCAAGTTTGTAATATCCATACATAGAAAAAAAATACGCTACCAATCCCCTTCTTGCACTTCCATTCTAGGGGTAGGATGAATTTGAAGTGTAAGAGGAATTGTTCCTACATTTCTCAAACGTTCTTCCGCATATACAATATGCACACACAAAAAAGAAAAAATTCTTGTTTTGTACTCCTCGCCATCCAACGACTAACGAATGATTGTGATAAATTATATTATTATTTGATTATTTACTCTATTTAGTCTCGTTTGTAACCAGACAATAATTAACACAAAAAGTATATATCTAGAAATCAATTAAAAAGTATATGCTTAGGCTAACGACTCCCACCATACACATGCACAAATGAAAACACGGATTCGAAACCATTCTAAAAGTTATTTAGCTTTTCTTCGATTCAGAGATTACTTCCTAAAATCATGGAATTTAGATTTAACAATAGCTTCAGAAGATATTTTATGGGCGAAGAGACAAACATTCAGTAGGCATAGGAGATTAAATATCCTTCAAATGACTTCATTGGAAGAGAAAATATGTGAAGTCATCAAGAAAAATGTGCAACATTTTACTCTACCTAATTAAGCAATCGAAGCAATTGAAACAAATAGGAAAACATAAATAGTTTTTCAGATAAAACACATAACATTAGTGGATTTAAAAAAAAAAGAGTATTATTCTTTTGAAATGTGAAAAATCTTTACAGGATCAATACCTTGCAAAGATAGATTTCAGCGAATGGAATGTCCTTGTATGAAAAAGGGAAAAAACAGCAAAGAGAGAAGCTTTGAAAATAAGGATATAAATAGATGCAATTACATATACTGTAACAAACAATAAAATAAATTAAAAAAAACTAGGAGAATGGTGCAAGGAAAAATGTTTCACAGTAAATGGGGACGACAGAAAAAAAGAAATTTTGAATGTTGGTGCTTTGCAAAGGGATTTACGTGCACTGATTCTTCACGTGCTGAGACTAAGTGCCATGTGCTAAATATCTGTGAAAATGAAGGTTGCAGTGCATGATATTTTTTGATAAGAGTAAAGCATAATATCCAAGAATCCTCTAAAGCCTAGCAAAATTTCAACCAATATACCTATATTTGCATTTCTTACAGGCTTATTATATATCTGATGTTTAATTAAGTTACTTTTTTTTCAAGAACAAGTCCAGTTGATTTTTAGCATAATAGAAATTCTTAATATTTTTTATCTCTAATAACAAAATAGACGAGACAATGAATAATTTTTTCTCTTTTATTTCTTTCCAGACTCTTTAGGGTAAATTAAGACGTCGTGTCTTGGAGTTTTTATCTATTCAAACGAATCATCTAAAAAGCTCATAGGTTGGCAGGGTTAAGAAAATCTGGCCTTGAATTATTTAGCGTTGAACATGAAATACGTAGCCAATTCAATTGGATTTTTATCTTTTAAAATCTGACAAAAATTAATTTTTTGCACTATTGTTTAATATTGCAAAGAATGGAACACACAAAGTAACTTTTATTGCATTAACCTCATTCAAATTTTTTTTAACCTCTCACGTCATTTTCATTGTAATTATAAAACCTCAAGAAAAAAGTTAGAGAAAGAGGATTTATCTGGTTCTTTTTCTCCTCTCAAAATCTCCTACAGTTCCCCAAAAATTCTCATGCCATGCATGTATTTCCACTGACTCTCGTTAACATACTAGTTAGTTTTGGATAACTAGTATAGAATACAGTTAAGACAAAAAGTACCTAGAACTAAATCTACAAGAATACACAATGTTTTGCAGCGGGAAATTTTGCTAATTCAGCTGCCTCACCAACGTACCAAACGAAACGTGGTAAAAAATGGATTAGGGGTTGTCTCGTGACGTTTCACAAGGGGTGCGGCTTGGTTCAAGCTCCGCCTCCTGATGAGTGCCTATCTGTATTGACTCTAGTCTTGAGGATGTACTTTTGAAACGAGAGTAACAGACAGTGAAAGAGGTAGCGGTGTGTCATCTCCTTCTTCTCGATATCTCATTCACACTCCACAGTCCTCAATGGTCGAGAGATTTCTGTTATTATACTTCTATTGTTCCACCATTTTGACCTTGACATTACATAATTTCATCAACGATTTTTATTGTATTGTAATTTTTTCGATAACCAAACACGGAATTCATGTTTTCAATTAGCATTATTATTCTAATCATTTCTGATACCTTAATAAGAACTCATTTCCTCTTGATTAAAAGATCATCAATAGAAAAGAGGACAACTCAGAAAGTTACTTATTATTTATAAACTGAAAAAATTATGCAATCACTTGTTTCACTGTAAATTAATTTGTAATAATATTTGATTTTGACATTTACTTAAAAGAGTTAACACTTGACACTCTAGTGATTAGAAAGTTATCAAATTTACATATATGTAAATGTTACACTTACGTCTTTTAATTGACACGAGGTTACAGAACGGTTAAGCAAAAATTTTAATACACTTCACTCTTTAACCTAAATCTCACAGGGCCTGTTACAAAATTTTATGTTAAAATGTACCTACATTAACACACTACACTTGAATTAATATCCAATAATTTCACCAACGTTTGAACAACACTTTACACAATATATGTTGGATATAAATCACTTTTTGCGTTTCAGAGGTCACACACTTGAGAAGAGAGAGGACACGCGGACATTGGCTCTTTCAAAGGGATAGGCTGGGTCTCTTTTGCTGCTTATGCATTCCTAAGGTCTATATATATTGACTTTATTAATCTAGAAAATTTTAGCAGATCATGGCTCTAGCGGTGTAAGGTTGCCAACATAGTAATTCGAAGAAGGAGTACTAACCTTGCTTGCGAGGCAATTCTATCTCAGGTAACTTCGTCCACCTTCCTCTCGTAAAAATAAAAAAAAAGTAAATCTAATTCGAGAATTTTTATGCACTTTCTACCCACTTGGAAACATAAAAAGGACGTAATCCTTCGTGCTCATACCTCGTGTGTGTCATACAGCATAAATAAACGACATTACATAAGACTTTGTAACAAGACTACATGCAATAAAAAGTTAATTCTTTAAAAAATAAGGTAAATTTACATACACAAAATTGAATGAAAATACAACTAAATGAATGGCGAAAGTCTTATGCAATTTACATACATTACTTAAACCTACATGAGTGGAACTCACCTTATGACCTGGCTATACATCTCTTAAATAAAAAAATGAAATACATGAATAAAATATTTACTCTTATGCTAGAAGAGTTTCGTAAGAATATATATATATATATATATATATATATATATATATATATATATATATATATATATATATTTATATATATATATATATATATATATATATATATATATATATATATATATATATATATTTGTATATATATATATATATATATATATATATATATATATATATATGTATATATATATGTATATATATATATATATATATATATATATATATATATATATATATATATATACATATATATATACATATATGTAGTTATATATAATTAATAGCCAAGCTAGAACCTTAGTTAGAAAAGCAAGATGCTATAAGCCCTAGGACTCTAACAGGAAAAAAATAGACCAGTGAAGAAAGGAAATAAAGAAATAAATAAACTATATGAAAATTAATGAACAATTGAAATGAAATATTACAAGAGTAACAACATTAAAATATATCTTTCAAATATAAACTATAAAAGAGTCTTATGTTAGCCTGTTCAATATAGAAATATTAGCTCCAAGTTTGAACTTTTGAAGTTCTACCGATTCAATGACCTGATTAGGAAAATCGTTCCACAACTTGGTCACAGCTGGAATAAAATTTCTAGAATACTGTATAGTATTGAGCCTCATGGTTTAGAAGGCATTATTGTTAGAATTAACTGTATACCTAGTATTAGCCAGACACTTGCTCTTTATAACATAGGGAGATATTCCTCTTACAGGAGAGTGTGGAAATGTATTTTTGAGTGTAGAGAACTAATTTAGATAGAATTATCTGTGTTATCGATTCTTTTTTAACACATACTTCACCAGTTTCGTATGGAAATTATTCAAAATACTTAATGGAGCATAGTAATCATATCTTGCAGACAATTCCGTTAAGGACAACTTAGGACCGATATTTCAGCGCAATTACAATTCAGCGTATTACATTCTAGTACAAGGATAATTCAGCATATTACATTTTAGCTCAAGGATAATTCAGCGTATTACATTTTAGCACAAGGATAATTCAGCGCATTACATTTTATCACAAGTCCGATTGAGCACATTACATTTTAGCACAAGGATAATTCAGCTCATTATATTTTAGTACAAATCCAATTCAGCCCATTACATTCTAGCACAAAGATAATTTAGCATATTACATTCTAGCATAAGTCCAATTCAGCGCATTACATTTTACCACAAGTCTAATTCAGCATATTAAATTTTAGCACAAGGATAATTCAGGGCATTGGATTTTAGCACAAGCCTAATTCAGCACATTGCATTTTAGCGCAAGTCCAATTCAGTAAATTTCATTTTAGCATAAGGATAATTCAGTGCATTACATTCTATAGCAAAAATAATTCAATACATTACATTTTAGCACAAGTCAAATTCAGTGCATTACACTTTAGCACAATGGTAATTCAGTGCTTTACATTTTACCTTAAGTCCAATTCAGCACATTACATTTCAGCATATGTCCAATTCAGCACATTACGTTTTAGCACAAGTCCAATTCATCACATTACATTTTAACACAAATCTAATTCAGCGTATTACATTTTAGCACAAGTCCAATTCAGTGGTTAAATTTTAGCACAAGGATAATTCAGCGCATTATATTATAGCACAAGTCCAATTCAGCACATTACATTTTAGCACAATTCCAATTCGGCGCATTACATTTTAACACAACTCTAATTCAGCGCATTACATTTTAGCACAAGCCCAATTCAGCGGATTACATTTTAGCCCTAGGATAATACATCGCAAAAAAAAAAAAAAAAAAAAAAAAAAAAAACAAGGATATTTTATTGATATACAAAAAACAAATAAAATATTTGTTGGAATAAATTCTTAAATATAGTAATATCTATAGAAACATAAAACAATCTACTCCTGTAGTTCAATAAAAGATTTAGTAAGATAGTGTAATATAAACAGAAATAACTATATAAAGATATTAATAATAATATAATTCTTTAGTTCAAGTAGTTCATAAGTACTCCAATAAATTGACTCAATTTTCTTATTCAATATTTATCGTCTTTATTGCTCTATCGTGTTTTATATTTCAATTATTTGGGAACATACTCGTGTACAGTTCTAATTCTCAATGTTATTTTTTTCCGTATCATCCTGTTTGAGTTTGGGAAACGCAATAAACCTATAAAAGGTTGGGTAGTTATGAACCAGTGATAATTGAAGACTTCTGTGCCAAGCTTCTAATGTATTGAAGGTCTTTGGTGGATCTCCCTGAATTAGATAAAAAAACTACATATTTCTTTTTTAAAACACTCATCTCTTCTTCAACGATGTCCTGGGTTTCTATGGATCAAATTCAAACACTCTTCTACTTATACTTTACCTTATTTAATATTTACACACATACAATCACATACATTCGCAATTATATTTCCTTTTGACCCTTATCTATCTATTCTCGCAATAATTCTCTTCTATAAAATACTCACATTATAATGAAAACATATTTTGTACAGTTAAAATTGCAGAAGAAACCACCACCTAAACTAATTAATAACACAAGTCCACTCCAAAAATTTAAAACTAAAAGTCTTCATCAATAACAACAAACACGATTAGCATGAACATATATAGCCTAAAATGCATCAGAGTAAGATACTGTACCGCACGTGTTTCATACACACTCGTACTCTGTAACGGTTTTGTTTTTTTAACTTATCACTCGCTCTTCCCTGCACAGTTAATAAACCTACCTATGTAAACCTGATAGCTCATGTTCAATTTTATGAGAATTTTTGTGACGTTCCTGTTCGCAAGTCCTGACCAGTGGAATACTAGCTCCTTAACCCTCACTGCTGTGTCTTACTGTTTGATGATGCAGCCCTCCGACCCTGACTTTCCTATCAACGCCACTTCCATGAAACTACCGCCCTTCAGCAGTACAGAAGCATTCTCCTGGATTCAGCAAGCAGAGGTCCAGTTCCGCATCAAAGACGTGACTCGCTCAAGTACCAGAGCAGACTATGGCCTTGGGGCGATCCCAAAGTACCTTTCCCGGAAATCTCCGATTGGCTTTGTAACCAAGGGAATCCCCCAATAGCGTACGATGCCCTCCAAACATACCTCCTGTAGCAGTACTTGCCATTGCCCGCCACCCATATAGGCTAACTTTTTCAGGTCTGTCAACAACTGTTGGGGAACCAGAAGGTTTCACTCACCCTCAGGTAAATGACCAGTATTGCTCGCCTCCAACCTGCCATAGACGGCTCTCCTCGGGACGTGAACCTGCTATGTGCCCTTTGGGGAAGGCGCTTACCCAAACCTGTACGTGCTTCCATACAATGTCGATATTTTGCCAATGAAAGACTTGATGACCAAAGTCGACATCCTTATGGACAGCCACTTCACGCCTTCAAGACCTCCAGACGAAAAGGACAACTCGTCAATATCGACCAAAACTGACATGAATGTGGCAGGACTTGCCAGAACGGCGACAAAACCACCCATTGCCCACCACTCTCTCATACCCCAACCAGTGACTTCTACAGCCACTTACTGACGTCCGTTGGCCGCAGTTATGGTACTACCACTCCAGATTTGAGGTGGTTGCAAAGAAATATGCAAATGGTTGTCAGTGGCCAAAAAACGTATAAGTAGGCCATCTCCTGTGACAGTGGCCTCCCCAGTCACTAATCTTTTCTTTTTACATGATGTAGGTAAGGGCGTGCAATTTCTAGTAGAAATGGGTGCATGGCATTCTCTTCTGCCAAGGCCACTCTCCAGAACACCATGTAGTCTACCTAAGTCTGCCGACGTCCACCTAGTAGCTGCCAACATATCTGAGATACCCACCCATAATTATGAAATCCTCACATTATTGTTTGAAAGTGACAAATATAATTGGAAGTTTCTCGTAGCTGATGCCACATTACCGGTGTGGATTTCGACTCACACATTTCCACCTCCTGGTTGATGTCGCTCACCGACGGTTAGTTGACACAGATTATTACTTGATGACACCTCTTCAACACGTCCCCTACGACCTTGCTCTCTACATTAGCGCACCCACGGATGCCTATGCCCACCTCCTCATGTCGTACCCAGAAGTCTTCCATCCAGAAGTCTGCCTAACGCCCACTGCTCTTGCCAAACATGGTTTTATCACCTTATCAAGATCACGGGGCCACCAGTGTTCACCAGATTCAGGTGCCTGGCACTGGATCTTTTGGCAGCTACAAGACAAACAATCACTGAAATGGAAGAAATGGGCCTTTGCCAAAAGGCCTCAAGCCCATGGTCGTCACCCTTAAACATTGCCCTGAAGAAAGATGGCTTTTTGCGTCCATGTGAGGATTACAGGTGCCTGGACAAGTAGACAGCACTGGATCACTACCTGCTCTCAAACATTGCCGATGTAACCTTCTACTTGCACAAAGCAACGGTTTTCTCCGCACTTGATCTCTTGAAGGGATATTATTAGGTGCGCATGAACCCAGAAGACATCCCCAAGACCACCCCTTTCTCTACATGCACCTTCAATTACTATTATTTTGGCCCTTGTAGTGCTGGGTCCACTTTTCAACACCTCATGGATGGCATCTTAAGTGACCTCCCCTTCTGTATATGTTATGTTGGTGACATACTTGTGTTCTCTTCCTCCAAAGAGGAACACCTCCATCACCTACATATGGTCCTCGACAGCCTACAAAATAATGACCTTCTAGTCCAGTATGACAAGTGTACCTTTAGTGCCAGCGAAGTATATTTCATTGGGCACTGCATCACTTCTGAAGGAGTCGACCCCCTCCCTCAAGGGCAAGCCAAAAGACCTGAAGTGGGGTCCCCTTTAAGATGTGGCATTCTGCAACGTGAAGAATGATCAATCAATCACTGCTGCTCTCACTTTTCCAGTGCTACATGCCCCACTACTTTTCTTCACCGATGCCAGGGACATTACTATTGGTGCAGTGCTTAAGCAGGTGGCAACGGCTTGCCCCACCCATTAGCCTTCTTCAGTAGAAAACTGTCCAAGGTGCAATGTGGATACTCTTCTTTTAACTGCGAATTGCTGGCTGTGCATTTGGCTGTCCGTCACTTTCGTCATTTCTTAGAAGGTACGCCTTTCGTAATTCACATGGACCATAGGCCTCAGATGCCTTCACTCAACAGTCTGATGCCTGGTCTGCCTGTTAATGCCATCATCTCTCCGCTGTGCTCAATACAATTGCACCCTTCAACACCGTAGCTGCCGCCCTACCAAGAAACACATTGGCTGCCATTCTTCTGGCATTAGATTACAATGCCTTATCAGAAGCCCAACGAAAAGTTCCAGAACACCAAGCATGTAGGACATCCTGTACATCCCTCCTTTTGGGAAGATATCCCCCTTGATGACTCCAACAAACCTCCTTTGAGAAGTCAGTACTGGTAGACCAAGACCATGGATACCTGTTCCCATGCGCTAACAGGTGTGTGATTTCATGCATGGCCTTTCACATCCCTTGTGCCGATCCACTGCACAGCTATTGAAGATGAAGCTCATTTGGCAGGGTATTAGCAAGGATGCTAATGATTGGTTCCGCGCATGTACTTCGTGCCAAACCTCAAAAGTACATTCACACGGATTCAGTAGCGGGCACCTTTTCTCAACCTCAGCGTCATTTTACCCACAATCAAGTTGACGTAGTGGGTCCCCTACCCAAATTACAAGGACATTGTTACCTGTTTACTGTCAATTCATTGGCCGGAAGCCATTCCCATGGAAACGGCAACATCCGCCTTATGTACATCTGCCTTACTCTCAGGGTGGTATTAATTTCACCTCTCAATTGTGGACATCATTAGCAAATCTTTTGGGAATCACCCTACAGCAGACAACCACCTACAACCCTGCTGCCGACGGAATGGTTGAATGTTTTCATCGCACCCTCAAAGCAGCTTTGATGTCCCGCTACAATGACTCCAACTGGTTTACTCAGCTTCCCTGGGTCCCACTTGGACTAAGAACTACTCCTAAAGACACCCTGGATGTCTCACCAGCTGACATGGTGTCTGTCAACCCGTTGGTCATTCCTGCCGAATTTTTCCTGTCTACAACCTCCTCTGATAATATGCAGCACCTAACTCTCGTTTTGGGAAAATTTACCCTTCAGTGCCAGATTTACAAGCCACCAGCAAAGCAACACATAGCAACATATCTGCTCTCAGCAATGTATATTTTCCTGCACAACGACACTAGCAGGTCACCACTAACGATCCTTACACGGGCCCTTTCGTCGTGATCTGTCGTTCCCCGAAGGCTTTCTTAATCAACAATCGTAGCAAAGAAGACTGGTTCTCTATCGATCGCCTAAAAACTGCATAATTCCCGCCAGATAACCCACCTTCGGTACGCCTCTCAAGAGCAGGGTTTTCTATTTCACTTGTATGTCCTTTTCAAGGGAGGAATCCATGTACCGCAGCATGTGTTTCATACATGCTCGTACATTGTAAAAGTTTTGCTTTTCTATCTTATTACTCGCTCTTCCCTGCACTGTTAATAAATCAACCTGTATAAACCTGATAACACATGTTTAATTTTGTTTGAATTTTTGTAACGTTCTTGCTCTCAACTACTGCTACTTAAGCTTGATGTCTGTTTAATAAAGTTCACTTGCATTCACCTCGCTTCTCAGTTACAACCTAACAGGTCACTCCCACAATACTATCGTTTTTATAATACTGTAAGATGTTGTAGGAAGTCTAACAACAGTGTTAGATATTGTACAATAATGTAAATCTCAAGAAACCAGAACACTTCACAATATTGTATTTTTATCAAAAAATTATAATATTTAAGCAATGAATAATACTTGTGCAAGTACTGTACAGTACCATATTCAGACCGTCGCCTGTGTTTTCCACTTTTTGTTACACAGTCCTCTTTATACACAATCTTTATCATAGCTATTTCACTGTCGCTTTCATTTCAAATCCTATTCCTAATCGTACTGGTTCTTTAATTCAAATAATTTCTGACAATGGCCAATAAGGGTCTGTACACATTGTACTACTCTGCTATCATAATTGCGAGACACAAATACATGAGACTTCCTATGGTATTTTAACTCTTCTTGTACTCTTCAAGTGCAAACAGCCCAGCAAAGCTTTGGGCTAAAAAACAGACAAATGTTAGAGAAAGTCATTAACAACATTGGATGCCCTCATCATTCCTGGGAATCAAGACAAAATGGTGAAAATGCCAAAAAAGCTTGTATCCAAATGTCCCATAATTTGTACAGCTCACAATAATTTTTGCTTTAAATTTTATTACTTATCTCTAGAATATTAAGAGAGAATTACAGAAACAATTTGTGATGGTGAAGGTAGATAAACATATATTTTTAATAATTTTCGATGACTGCATTATTTAAGTTGTGAGATATAATCCTTTTTATTTTTTTAAATTTTCTATCTTTAGTCATGGGTTTGTTAACCCCCACCCTTTTATCAACACCAGCAGGGGAGGCTACCCATGTACTGGTGGGTGGTAAGATGGGAATGAGCCCCACGCCTTGCAAACGTTAGCCAAGTGGTACACCTACAATTCTTAAGAACTAACAATTATGTGCGAATTACTACATGTGTACATAAATAATAAAAATTAAAAAAACGACTAGTCACCAACAGGAATGTGGATCTTAATTTATACAAACCCTCCGAAATTCAAACAAGGACACTGAGAGGAAAAGAGTGACACAGGAAGAAATGAGGAAGTTATTGTTATAACCACGAACAATGGTCAAACCTACAGCTGAATGGAAAGGGTTTTTTTTTTTCTTGGCATTAACAAAGACTTGCAGCCATCTTGGGTTCACTGAGGAGCCTCCTCTAAACGACGCGGAAGATGTGTGTCGACAGGAAGCGTACCTTTCAGTTTTTACATTTATTTACGGGGGAGCTACCTTGTGGCCTACAAATCTCAGTTTGCGTCGTATGATAAATCTCATCGTGAGGGAGTAAACGTAAACAAGATACCACTGAGGCATCTGGTGGTGCATGAAACGCAGTATCAAGGGGCATGAAGACAGGATAAAACCGCCATCGATCTCGTTCACCTTGCGTTGTCTCCCTTCAATTTATCCCATTGTTTTATTTTTCAAGAGCCGGATCCAGTTGATCAAAGATGCGTTGAGTATAGAAGAGAGGAATGGAGATTAGAACACGTTCAGTCATCACCTGGCTTCACCAGAATGTAAGACATCGATGCGTTATCATAGTACATATATGGGTGATTATTGGAAAATGGTGATAAAGAAAATAGTGATTCTCCAAATTTATTCAAGAGGGATTTCTACAGAAAATATCTTCAGTAGAGGAGGAAAAAATGTCCCGAGTTGATGGAATTTTTTATATCTATAACATGTAATAATTATTCAACATTGACATCAATGTTCATAAAGTGACTAATAATAGTATGAAAATTATTGCCTATATCACAGTTTTTCAAGTGTTTGAATAACTTACCACAGCAATAGTGTCCATAAAGTGAATGACAAGATTTTAATGGCAACGCGTAAGTTACTGAAGTTTCAACTACATGGTAAATGTAATGCTTACAAGTGAATTTTCAGAAATGTAAAAAAAAAAAAAGAATGAATTGCATAGCAAAGATACGGGCTGCTCTATGAGCTAAAGCCCGTAATAACATCGATCACATAGATTAAACAAGATTACAAAGTCAACTAAAACCTCAAGATATCCTGGAAATCATGTTTCCTCACAGCCCAACTACAATGGCTGACCTTCCAGTCATTCCAATTGACCTAGAAAGCTTCGCAATCCGGACTTACCCTACGCCATTCGTTCACATAGAACGCTGGAGTAAAGTGTGGGCGTGTTTTCCTGTAACATATAGTTATCCTAAACGTGGTTGGACATTTTCCCCTTTCTTGTCCTTCTGGGTATTTTGCGGAATCGGCTTGAATGTGCCCTGTTTCTACGACTGCATGAAGGCATCAGTGAGCGGCGACAACAGCCTCACTTTGTATGTTATGATCCTGATTGTGGTAGTGATGAGTATCACCGCCGTTTGCATGCATGTCTTGACCCTCATCTATTACAAGGAATGGATCAAGTTCCTCGACGGTTGGATGAAGTTCGAGAGAAAGTTCCCGATATTTACCACCGGGGTACGCTCTCCTAAACTCGCCATTCCACTCTTTATTGGATTTGTCATATGCGTGAGTTTCTTTGTGTTCAATATATTCAACGAACTACGTTTCAACTTGATCAACAACGATGGTATATGGCGTATGCTTTCGTTAGTGTACGTGTACGTTATTTACAGCTACACCTTATCCATGCCCGTACTTTGGGTGGTCATGGCTTCTAAAGTGTTCGTACTTTGTTTCACCCACATTAAAACTGAGCTGCAAAGCATTCTCGAGTGTGCGAAATTCGGTCAAACGCAGACTTCGCCAGTTCAAAAGTGCATCGCAGACGGTGACATTAATCGTTTGCAGGAAGCTGTGTTAGAGTTACGAAGTAACATTCTGTCCTTTAAGAGGTTGATGGGGCCTTTCATGTTAGTCCTAATGCCCCACCACATCATCTCCCTCATCTGCTTCCTTTACTGGACGATGGTGTCGGCTCTCGATTACACAGACTGGTACTTTCCCGTGAGCTTTGGACTCCTGTCTCTTCAAGCCATTGCACCGATATTCTGCGGTGCCATTTACAGCGAAGATGTTCATCTCAAGGTTAGTGGATAGGAGTAAGTTTTGTTAGAAGTGAAAATCATGGATCTTATAGCATGTAATATTGATATTAATTGGAATTAAAGAAAAATCAGATTTCCCTTTTAAGTGTTGACGTTCCGTGCACTGAAAGGATTACGGTATAAAACAAACAATTGACCACTGACCAAAACGTTTCCATTTCATATTTTTGAACTAATAATAATAATAATAATAATAATAATGATAATAATAATAATAAAAATAATAATAATAATAATAATAATAATAATCTTACCAAAACGTTTACATTTGATATTTTTGAACCAATAATAATAATAATAATAATGATAATAATAATAATAATAATAATAATAATAATAATAATAATAATAATAATAATAATAATAATAATGATAAGTATTTTTTGCTGCAAATTTTTAATAAAATCTTTCCTGTTTATTATCAAATTTGAAAAATCTATGACACGTAGATACAGAATCCACTGAAATGGGCTAAACTGTATTCCAAACTTAGGAACCACTTACATAAGAGTAAACACAAACCTTCAGTTTTCCGCTAACTTCTGTTTAAATTTGAGTTCAATGTCTAATTATCGGAAATGAATATTCTATTCCTATTTCCGGAGACAAGAACTTTGAAGGTAACATTTGCGAATTCTTAGCAAGTTAAACAGAAACTAGTCACAAAAACACAAACTTGCTCTAAATGTATTAAAAAGTATTATTGAAATATCTTATAATAAATAACATCGTTTTGGGTGTCAAGAATTTTTGTTCGTAAGTATGTCTATCAATAATATCAATAACAAATTACAAATGACTGTAGGGAATAATTTTAAAACGCACCAGAAAAAGAAAAACGAAAAAAAAAAAATACGGGTGGAAACAAAAATAGTTATTATTTTATTTAATCTATATGCTTGTCTCGTCTCGTAAATTATAGAAAGGATCTTTTATTCAATATTCTTTCTCTGAGATAGTATTAATTCAAACAGGGCAGTATAAATATATAAATGAAGGAGTCATGGATTTAAAAAGATACACAAGTTTTGCATACGTAGCTGAAAAGTGACAAGTCACAAAAATAAGATATTTTCAAAATACCCCTCTCGAAAACAATCATAAAGCTCTCTTCAATGTAGCAGGTAGCACGACTATGAAAATAATCGATGTGGCACAAAATCAATGAACTTTGTGCCAAAGGGGAATTAATGAGAGAAAGATTCGCCTCCCACCTAATTAAATGAATTGTTATTTAAGAGCTCACATATCGCAGTAAAGCTATGGATCGAATTGTTTTATGAAATATTGGCCATATATGGTTTTGCACTGGGGCTGGTAATAAGGCCCTTCATTACCAAAGCACAACTGAGAGAAAACCCCACACTTGTACAAAGAAGTAAAAGCTAAAAGAAATTGACATCTATGTGGAAGTGAAGCAACGTAAATGGAGGTAAATTACAACGAAAACGGAGGTAAATTACAATGAAAATGGAGGTAAATTACAGGACTAAAAAGTGGGTGCAGCTAGGGTTCGTAGAGAAGCTGCAAAACCACTTTAGTACACCACATGAGGGGCACTAATAGTACTAGCCCCGAAAGAATTAATGAGATTACATCGAAATGATAAAATCCATTCTTTCATTCATTCTGTCAATCTACCATATAGCATGCTGCTTAGAAAATCACAAACATTGTCATGAACCTCAGCAATGTTTCACTAGGCAAGAGCACAACGCGCGTGATACGGGGTACTAGGAAAACGGTACTAAGATATTTTCTTCCTATTGAAAATGTTTTTTTTATTAATTCACCGACTTAGTAATCGTGTAGTTATTTTCTTTTCAATATTCAAATCACAGTGAAGCTATTTTTCTTTGCAGAAAAATGCCCTTATTGAGCCCCTCATACTTCTAAAGGGAACCATGAAGGATGAAGCACGAAAAAGCAAGGTAAGGAACAAGTTATTGGTCTGCTGATACTTGCGGTACTGTATATCAATTTCCTTAATGGTAGAAATCGGCAATAAAAAGGATTCAATAATTTTACCAAACTCATCCAATTTATTTCATATTGTTATGAGCAGCAGAATCATTCTGAGAGGAAGACACAATGCACCGTCCCATATAGCTTTTGATATTCAGACTCGTCTTCCAGGTTCAATTTCCATTATATCTTGAGGTCATCAATATCTTTTATATTGTCACCTAGTGTAAAAAGGTATTAAGATATTGTCTTCATGATTTTTATATTGCAATTTAAACTTAGAAACCTATTAAAAGTTTTTTATTTATTCTTTTTTTGCGCTTTTTAATTACGTTGTTGATTTTCCCACGAATGATTATAAATAAACTATTTGTTTGCTACCCATTGTATTTTCCATGGTTCTCTTTTCGTTTGGCTTTCTGTTCCATATAATTAAGATGCTTTCCTTTTATGATTAAGGGCAATTGTGACCTTACATATATCTTACAAAAATCTAATCTATTATGATTTTTGGAATAAAGTAAGTAGTATAGAGTCCATGTTTCGAGTAACAAATATATAACGGATGGAGGGAAGTATGTGGTAACTAGCTTTTATTCTCCTTCCAGCTATATCTATAATGAAACTTGCCTTTACAAAAGATTCACAATTTCACATACAAGGTGAATACAAATGAAAAGTGGAGATCCTATTGAACATATTCAAATGAAATAAACACCAATACATATTACAGTCTTTTACTCATCCTAACAGATGGCGACACTTATCGACCACATTAGCAGAATGGATGCTCAAATTGAAGGAAGGGGGTTCTTCACACTCAATAAGGGCATGGCTACTACGGTGGGTATGGAACGTTTTATTGTATCATGATTTATCAACAGGAGGATTTCATTCTGATAAATGGTAATCTAACTTGGTAAGAGGTAATATTTTATCAATGAAGTCAGGGAGAGCAATGTCTCTAATATTCTGCTGATATATTCAACCAAGAAGCAGAAATACTTTTGTAACTTCATATGCCAATTTTCATCAGTAGTGCGCTGAAGGCACGTAAACACACGGCCATATTCACCTGTATTATTCAGGTAGTCTAGCATTTTCTGGACATAAAAGACCTTTTTTCGATCAACTTTTTAAAAAAATCTTATCAACTATCTGATGTATTCTAGACCTTTCTCTTCTCATCCTTTCTGCCATACATTGATTTATTTTTTCAAATTCTCTAAAGATTTTTGTTTGTTTTTCTCACCTCCTCCACACTTCTACCCTTTTATCCTTTTCATACCAAATGTATTAGTATAAAAATTCATCCTAATTTCATTAAACATTCTCATATCATTCACATTCCATTTCCAAACTAAGAAAATTAGGTCAAATTTCTCTTCATAAATTTTCCTCTTTGGCTTCCATGATCACTCTTCACGCTTTCCTACTTTACCAATTTCACCTATTGCGTGACCCATCTCTTTCTCATTCTACCACCATCCATTTCATTTACTACTAAATATATATATATATATATATATATATATATATATATATATATATATATATATATATATATATATATATATATATATATATATATATAAAACGTAAATTTTAAGCAAGTTTTGGCGAGGTGAAAATTGGCCCGTGCACTGAGCCCTTTTATAATTGGGAATTGCAAGATATTTCAGTGGATTTATTAAACAGACGGGACGTAACCCACGTAATAAGTTTTTCTTACTTTCTAAATTCCAGGAATTTATCCATTCATTCAAGCCTCCAGATATCTTGTAACCATTCCAGAAACCACATTATTACTTCCATTCATGCCTGTTTGTCTTTCAACAATTCCAACTCTTAGTGATATAAAGATTCACTTCCCAAACATTATGTTATTAGAGAATGGAACTTATAATGTTTCTCAAGAGGATATTCAGTTTAAAATTGAGATATTTATGTAAATGGGGGATATAAACTCGACGCTAACGTTTGTAATTTATTAGAGAGAGAGAGAGAGAGAGAGAGAGAGAGAGAGAGAGAGAGAGAGAGAGAGAGAGAGAGAGAGAGAGAGAGGTTGGTGAGCAAGTGAGAAGGGGTGAAAGAGTCTGAGGATGGTGAGAGTGAGAAGGTGTGAGAGAGGGAGAGAGTAGTGAGAGTCCAAGAAGAGTGGAGGGTCAAGATGTTCATTCCATACCAGTTATGTAACAGATGAACTCTTTATGATTAGTTGGCAGCTTGACCTGCGTTATCCATTTCAGTATTAAAATTACAAACCTCATTTCTAACTAAGGTGATATTATCTATTCACGAGAAGCTGTTGCACTACGTCTTTATAGTGCGATTCATGAAACGACAGAAAAAAAAAGAATAAAGTCACGCTATTTTCAAGGAACAAGACACCAAGGATTTCAATAAATATAACAGCCTTATATTTGAAAAAGAACTAATTTTGAACCAGAGTTCGTAAACAAATGCATAAAAGCTAACTAGAATATGATACCAATGGGGCAAGGAGTAGGTGCGGTTCAGAGAAGTTAATTTCAAGGTTGTAAGCATTTTTTTAATTCCTTTTAGCTTAGCATTTTCAGTTTTTATTGTATCGTTTATTTCTAACGTTACATGCGTTTATTTTTCTATTTTTCATTATCCTGGTTTTTCGACAGCTTAGTGGAAGATGTAAATGAGAACGTAGCAGCTGGACAATTTATAGAGAGCTAGAGACGGAACCAGGTGGAGGAAATTGACTGCCCACGTCGAGGATATGGCACCTAGATAGATAAATAGATTACCCTGGTTATTTCTGATCGCCTTTCTGTCAGTAGTGATTTTAGAAATATCGGTTTCTCTGGGTTTTACCTTGCTTTAATTTTATATTAGGTGATATTAGTCTACTGTTTTCTCTAATATACAGTATATGTCCAGAGGGAGACCAGAAGTAACGCGAATTATTTCATGTTGGCTGTAGGATGAAACCAATATTTAGATAAAAATTGAAACAGTCAGTCTTCCATCTAATATCGTTAAAAGAATCAAATTTTGAGAAAGTTTTTCCAAATTTTTGGAGACCTGTTATTTCTAAGGAAGCTATTTAAAGCACTTCAGGTCGGTAGTACTTTAAAGTTTGTCCATATGTTTGTACTTCAGAATCTGACTTTCATCCTGAACTGATGGAGAAAAACCTGACGCTTATTAGACTCCATTGTTCAATTGACTTAGTGTACATGGTGTTTAGAATATCTAGAAATCCTTTTAGGCGGGGAAGCAGGGCCACCCCCAAGGATGTTTTATGCTAACTTTTTTTAACTCATATTTCCTGATATCCTGTCTTTGGCTATATCAAGAACATAGCGACCACTCTCAACTCGGGGCCGTTCTCACATAGAGCTACGCTCAATTCAGACTTTCTTGGAATTTTGCAGTCACTGTTGCAATATATCAAGAAGCATAAGTAAAAACAAAAAATTACAACAGTATAATACGTATTTTGGTGTTAATATTGGTAATATTAATATCATTGATATTAATAATATTAAAATTGATGATAATAATAGCATTAATATTAATAAAAATAATAACATTAATATTGATAATAAAAATAATAATATTATTAGCAATATTGACATTAATATTAATAATATCATTATTAGTATTATTCACATTCAGAATATTAATATTAATAATAATAATAATAATAATAATAATAATAATAATAATAATAATAATAATAATAATATGAATATGAATATAAAAATAAATAATAATAATAATAATAATAATAATAATAATAATAATAATATTACAGATGATAATAATAATAATAATAATAATAATAATAATAATAATAATAAATATAATAATATTAATATTAATAATAATAATATTAATAGTAATAATAATAATATCTTTATTATTAATAATATTAATATTGATATTAATGATAATATTATTTTTAATATTGTGATTAACATTAATATTAATATTGATATTAACATGAATGTTAAAAAGATTATTAAAAATAATACGGATATTATTATTAATGTTAATATTAATATTGATATCAATATTATTATTAATATTGATACTAATATTAATATTAATATGATTATTAATATTAATATTAATATTAATACTAATATTAATATTGATATTAATAATAATAATATTAATATCAATATTAATATAAATATTGATAATAATATTAATAACAATATTAATATTACTAATATTATTATTTTTGATAATAGTAATATTGATAATAATATTGATATTAATTTTAGCAATATTATAATCAATTTTAATTATATTAATATCAAATATTAATAATATTGATAATAATAATAATGATATCATCATCATTAATATTAATGATAATATTAAAATATTAATATTAATATCAATATTAATATGAATATCAATAATAGAAATAATAATAATAATAATGTTAATATTATTATTATTATTATTATTATTATTATTATTATTATTATTATTGATATAAATGATAACATTAATGTTATTATCAATATTGATATTAATATTAATATTAATATTAGTATTAACATCAATATTAATATTGATATTAATATTAATAATGATATTAACATTAATATTAATATTAATATTAATATTAGTATTAATATTAAAACTAATATTAATATTAATGTTAATATCAATATTAATATTATTAATGTTACTATCAATATTATTATTATTAATATTAATACTAATATTGATATCAATATCATTATTAATATTAATATAAATAATAATATTATTACTATTAATAATATTAATGATTTTAAAATTAATATTAATATTATTAAGAGTATTGATACTGTTAATATTATTATTAATGATAATAATAGTAATATTTATTAATGATATCAATATTAAGATGAATATTAATAACAATAATTTTAATGTTAATATTACGAATATTTGTATTAATATTATTATTAATGATAGTAATATTAATATCAAATATCAATATAAAACATTATTAATACTAATGTTAATAATAATTATATTAATATTGATAATAATAATGTTATTGTTAATATTAATAATATTGATATTAAAGTCAATATTGATGATAATATAAATAATATCAATATTAATAATAACGATATTAGAAATAATGATAATAATAATATAATCATTAATAATATTGATATTAATAATAATATTATTATCTAATATTTCAAATATCTATATCAAATACTATTAATTATTAATATTATTAATATTAATAGTATTATTATTATTATTATTATTATTATTATTATTTGACAATATTAATAATATTAATATTAATATTAGTAATAATAATATCAATAATATTAATAATACAAATGAAGTTAATAATATTAATATTAATATTAATAATATTGGTATTAATAATCATAATAATACTATTACTACTACTACTACTACTACTACTACTACTACTACTACCACTGCACCTACTACTACTACTACTACTACTACTAATAATAATAATAATAATAATAATAATAGTAATATTAAGAATAATATTAATATTAATAATATTTATTTTAATAATATTGATATTATTAATATCAGTATTTATAATTATAATAATAATAATAATAATAGCAATACTAATATTAATAATATCAATATTATTAATATTAATAATATTAATATTGTTATTGTTGTTGTTATTATTATTATTATTATTATTATTATTATGAATACTAATAATATTATTAATACTCAATATTATTAATACTATTGTTACTTAAATTGATATTGATATTTATAATGATATTATTACTATTACTACCATTAATACTATTAATTCTATTAATACTATTGATACTATTAATCCTATAAATGTTTTTAATATTATAGGCATTGACCTTGACTGTGACCTTGACATTGACATTGACATCATCATTATCATCATTATTATTATTATTATTATTATCATTATTATTATTATTATTATTACTATTATTATTATTATTATTATTATTATTATTATTATTATTATTATTATTATTATTATTATTATTATTATTATTATTATTATTATTATTATTATTATTAACGGGAGAAGATTTACCGCCCCAGTGAGTCAAACTTGACTCATACAGATCTGGCTCTCAATATTTTTAACATTGCATTTCTACAGACTGTCATGCAATATATATTAAAGTTTGTTTCTGCTACATATGGCTTTCCTCTTTCATTTGAAGTTTGCTTACAAACTGTTCAATGACAAACATCAGATCCAAACATACTAGCCTTGTCTAAGCCTCCACTTTTCTACTATCAATCCTTATATCATGTGTCTAATTTTTTCAGTTATAATCTTATGATGCATAATCATTAGTATCTGCCTCACTTCCTTAATTGAAAATACTTCCATATACTTACTTCGGCACACTATGTAACTTTCATGCCCTTTAAATTCTTCTTTTATTTTGCTGCATTTATTTTATAAAATAAAAGAAACATTCTTCTGCCACCCTTTGGAATCTTTCCTTCATCAAGACACCTCACAAAACCTAATCAACCACTCCATTACACAAATACCACTGTATCAATTCACTCACAATAAAGTAGATTCCTGTAACCTTACAATTTTTCAAACTCTTCATTGCCAGCATTCATATTCTAACAGCTCTATAAGCATTCTCAAACTTACACTAACTTTTCAAACTTGTATGTCATTCATTGTTCTCTCTTCTATCCTCCAATTCAACAGATCAAAATACTCCATCAAGTCAGGGCTGGACTCATTCCAGACAGTATATCGCCATATGCATCTTTTATTCTTAGATCCATATATTTATAGGGCTTTTTTGTGGATTACTTTTCTCTAAAATAATAATTAAAATTACAAAAAGTATTTGGCTACATTTTTATTGACATTGCTTGCTTTTTTCTCATATCGCGTTTTTCTTCACTTGCCATAAATCTTCCTGTAACGCTATCCTTGATGTTCTATTGTCTTGTAACTGGATATTAAATAACGTTGTTTTCAAGTTCCCTATTTATATTCTCTTATACTTACAAACACCCCTGATATTCCTTATGACACAATTATTGAAATTTAAAAATTCATCATTTGTGAAAGGTTAACTCAACAGAAGAAACAAGATGACAGTCATAACCATACATATCCTTTAACTTCCGAATCATGTATGAAAATCCTATACAGCAAAACTTGCACAATATTAGTATTTCCATGACCAACACGGAAAACTTGGGAGCGGCATTGGCAACCCACTACTAACTACAACAGAAGTTACAACAACTATCTAGAAGAAAAATACTAAATCCGGAGGTTTTGATTTTGAAGAAATGTACAATTTCTGATTTGATTAGAGAAAGAAAGTCGAATGTTTTGGCACTTTGCAAAACAAAAGCAGATATTAGTATGTGGATGAAGGATTGGGAAGAAGTAAGGATCGTAGTATTAATACACCAAAGCCTGTGAAAGGTACAAATGCGTTAGTTCGAAGATTTCTGGGTAAGACTGAGAATGAACGATTTTTTTCTAAAAACGCTTATAATTTTCCTAATGTTAATATTGCAAAATTAGGTAAATTATAAATTGTTGAACAAAATTTATCAGCCAAAGTTGCAAGTTCCTACTGTGCCTAATATATATATATATATATATATATATATATATATATATATATATATATATATATGTGTGTGTGTGTGTGTGTGTATATATGTATATATATGTATATATATATACATATATATATGTATATATATATATAGATGTATATATATATATATATATATATATATATATATATATATATATATATATATATATATATATATATATATATAGAAATCTGACACATTTTCATTTCATTTAAGGAAGCTAAAAAAATTTCCTTATTCTTCATTTTCAGGTTGTGAACACAGTGGTCACCTACCTGGTGGTGTTGATACAGTTCTATGGAAGTGGCGATGGTTGAAGTTTGCACAAGATTTCAACACAATATTTAAAACTGCAATCGACAAGCAATATTTTCCCGAAAGGCTATCTCCTCCAACCATTTCATCCGTTTCCTTATCAATCAAGCAATTTTAATTGCTGCCAGTATTTTTTCTTAATGGTTAATGAGACAAGTTTCGTCATAAAAATATTTAATATTCGCAAACGAAAAATATCAGCAGTTCTTGAAGTTTGATGTCTTTTCTTACACGCATCAAATAATAGTTTAAAAAGCTTGATTAGAGTCACACTTTGTCTTGACATTCCTTAGTCTAAAGATGATGTTAACAACTGGTAAGTTTTTCTTGTAGAATAGTTTTATGCATACATATATATGTAAAAGCATGTACCTGATAATTTTAAGGTAATTCTATTATAAAGTTCATAATAATTCCAAAATCTTTATCTTCAAAGATATTTCAAAACAGTATTATTGGAAGGAACAATGGCTAATTGTTTTCCACATTTGAATTCACTCGCAATAGATTTGATAAACAAGTACATTTTATCATTAGCATTACTGTATTATTACTAGTTAAGCTGTACTTTTCTCTATAAGTATAGAAAATATTCATAATATGCGACGTTTCTAGGTGACTATCTGCCTGTGAGTACAAATATGAACGTGTCTAAATTTATGCGATGGTAAATTCGTCTGTATCAGATATTGTTGGAGTAAAGCTTTCTATACTTCTATTAACCCCAATTTCAAAACATTTTAAGAAGATCTAAGGGAATCATGAGAGATCTTTTGAGCGAAACGAAAAGAGAATGTATTACTATGGAATCAAGTAAAACACGACAAACATACCACACTATAATGCAACCTGTACAATTGTCTCATAACATGGTTTTCTCAAATTCAACATTGGAATCCACTTGCATATCAATTTGTACTATACAAAATTAATATTCTTGTTATCAACCCAAATCCAAAATAATAAAAATGTATTCATATCGGAATGTTATTACCCCAAGATTGTTGACTGTCTTTTAGCACCACACATATTAATTCAATCAGTACCATAAACTGGCTTCAAAACAAACGTAGTCAACAGCAAGGAAATGTCATCTTTTTTAAGATAATGAGCTGGGTCAAAAATCTATGTCACTGGCGTAAAATCTTCACATAATCTATGCTCATACATCAATATCCCTGCTTATAATCTTAATGAACATATAAAAATTTGAAAATGCTGACGAAAAGAACTATATATTTAAAAATTACGTCTTCTCTGAGAACTGTGGAAAATACTTACCATTATCTCATTGCTATGGAAGATGAAACATACTCTAGGACTAGCCACTCCACTACTATGTACAGTTGGACACAGGAGTTCTTGGTACACCTCTATCTGAAGAAGTGTACCCAACCACACCCTTACTGCATGGCATGTTCCTGTGTTCAGCCTTGGGCACCACCTCTGTCTGTTTGGTTACTAGCTGTAGAGTAAGGCAGCAATACCTATGTTGGATGCTGCATCTTGCATGGGGATGGCTTCAGGATAGCGATTGGAGCGAACTACAAATGTATAAACCTAACGGTGTCTTTGAGACTCAGATATAATGCTTACCATATCACCATATCAACGTTATTATCAGCAAAGTTACACTGAGGTTGATAAAAATTATCCATACCAGAATCCGTGTGTTGATGGACTTTTGAAGTTTGACATTAAATACAGGTACGGACATCCTTAGTAATACCATGCCATATGAACTTTTACTTCTGTAGGTGTCCCATTCATCGGCAAAAATAGTGTGAGAGGCCATGGATCAATCGAAACACCTGTCGGCACATGGACGCAAGTATCCATGGGTCAGTCCTACCAATACTGACGTCACAGATAGGGTGGCATTGGAATCATCGAGGGAGACATCTTCCCAATAGAGAGATATCTTCCCAACGGAGAGATGTGTAGTGTATCCTACAGGCTTTATACTCCGGGTCTTTTGGCTGGGCTTCTGTTAAGGCAATGTAATCCATTCCCCGGTGGACAGCATCGAGTGTTCCTGGAAAGGGTGTCGACGACAGGATTTAGTTTACCAGGGATGTGTTGAAAGGTGCAATTGTATTCAGACATAGCAGAAAAAATTTTGTCATTGACAGGCAGACTAGGCGTTGGACTGTTAAGTGAAGATATGCACAAGGGGCATATGGTCTATGCAAATGAAGGATGTGCCCTCTGAAATGTTGAAGAAGTGATGAATAGCCAAATGCACCACCAGTAGTTTGCAGTCAAAGGTAGAACACAACTGGATTCCACCTTGGAAAGTTTTCTACTGTAGAGGGGTAATGGGCAGGATGATCCATTGACCATCTGTTCGAGTATTGCCACTACAGTAATGTCACTAGCATCAGTGGAGAGTAGGAGGGGGGTAGTTGGCACGGGAACAGTGAGAGCAGTAGGAGTTGATAAGGATTTCTTCCCGTTGAAGAAGGCTGCCTCGTGAAGGATGCCCCACTTCAGGTTTCTTATTTGCCATTTAGAGAGTCATACAGGGGGCGAAAGGGACGGCAATGACCAGAAAGAACCTGTGATAAAAGTTCACTATGCTCAAGAACTCCTACAATGTATTGACGGTTGAGGGAATGGGGAACTTCTGCAGATATCTTACCAGGGGGGGGGGGGAGGAGTTGGATGACCTCATGAGTGATGCGGTGCCACAAGTATGACACTTCCTTGACACCAAAGGTACACTTGTCATACCTGACTTCAAGGCCGTTCTGCTTAAGCAGGTCGAGGATGATGTATAGGTAAAGTAGGTGATGTTCTTTGGTGAGAGAAAATGCAAGTATGTCATCCACATAACATTCAGAGAATAGGAACTCCCCTATAATACCATCCATATGCTACTGAAATGTGGCCTCTGGATTATGAAGGCCAAAGCAGAAGTAATTGAAAGTATACATGACGAAGTGGGTGGTGATGGTGATGGGCACCTGATAAAACTCCTTCAGGATGTTGAGAGTGGAAAACACTTTAAGCCTGCAATGATAGGTAGTGATGTCGGCGACGTTGGAAAGAGCTAATGGTCTGGTTCCGTATGCATATCAAGATAGCTGTAATCCCCACAACGGCGCAGCGATCCATCTTTCTTCAGGACTATATATGTATGGGTGAAGACCATTTTGAAGCCTTTTGACGATAAAATAATTCCTCTATTTCAGTCAATGTGCATTTAGGAGTTGTCAAATTGTTTGGGAACAAACGTCTGAATCTTGCAAAGACTGGGAGCCCAGTTGTCTTGACATGTTGATAAAAACTGTGCTTGACAGGAGTTGTGGCCATTTGGCGTAGTTCTGGTTGGAAAGTGTCGGGTGAAAAATGAGGAAGTGTTCATAGGCATCCACAGGCATCTTGATGAGGAGTGTGAGGTTGGAGTTGGAGGGAGCAGGTGATAAAGGTTTGGATGAATAGGAGCTGGAGTTGACTAAGCTTTCATGCGCTACATCCACCATGAAGGCGAAAGAGGTGAGGAAATCTGTTCTAATGAGAGGCTGTGCCATGCCAGTGATGAGGAAATTCTACTTGTACTGGCCACACCAAATGACAATGTCAGCATCCCATAGCTGTGAGTGGAAATATCAGATCTGCTGGCGGCCAACAAGCAGATATTAGCAGGCTTAGAAATGTTAGGTAGTGTCCTCGAGAGAGAGAGAGAGAGAGAGAGAGAGAGAGAGAGAGAGAGAGAGAGAGAGAGAGAGAGAGAAAGCGTGGTAGTAGAGAATGACAAGCACCACTATCTACAAGAAAACAATCATTAGCTCCCTAGTCATGCAAAAAGAAGAGATAAGTGAATGTTTTATTATCATTGACAATAGCCAAGAATCTGGAGCGGTGAGGGTGAGGGACATAATTCAGTGGCTGTTGAGAGTGTTGGTTGGGGCTTGGGGGTGGGGTGACATAGCTGGGTGGTGAGTGGCTTCATCACTAGTTCGGCGTATCATGAGGTCGGCTTCACTATCCTACAGCATTCCCCTCAACTTACGTGGGCGTCGAATGATTATTCCCTTCGTCATGAGTGTACAGTAGGTCTTAATGTAGGTCTTGTCAGTGGTAAAGTGACAGTCCACAGATATATATCTATATATATATATATATATATATATATATATATATATATATATATATATATATATATATATATATATATATATATATATACATATATATGTATATGTGTATTTATATGTATATATACTGTATATATATATATATATATATATATATATATATATATATATATATATATATATATATATATATATATATATATATTTATAGATATACAAATATATATATATATGTATATATACATATATATGCATATATATATATATATATATATATATATATATATATATATATATATATATATATATATATATATATATATATATACATAAACGTACACTGGACATATACCTATACATATACATATATTTATATATATATATATATATATATATATATATATATATATATATATATATATATATATATACATATATATATAAACTCTTCATTCATAAATGCTGCAATGATTTTACTGACTGTTTGTGCCAAACCACTTATTTGTACGAGAAATTTCCCCCAATTATTGGTTTTACAAATTAGTCATCAAACTGTGTAATCTTAGACGTCCAGTGATGTCATTGTCTATCATATCTCTCGGTCGATCATCGATAATACTTTTTTAAATAATGTTTATTAGAGGCTTGATGAAAAGTCAGGATTGTTCAATGATGCTCTTTATAATCCCTTATTATCCTGGAATATAATGCTATGATGAGGACTGTGTTGATATAGTTACAGTAAGAGGAGAATATATTCTACCGAATCCTATAAAGTAAAAGCATAACATTGTTGGAGCATATGAATCCATGAACTCCTGTATAAGGTGAATGATTGGGCGTCGATGACTTGGAGCCAAGACCTAGCAATTCAACATTAATAAGGTATGGCTTTTATTATAAAGGGGGCCAAAGCCTGCCGATATGTAACGACACGTTACCTTGAGTGCGGTTAAATTATAGAATGTGAAGTTTCCATGCAGTTTTGGAGAAATGGGATACAACTATATCAATGATTTGGAAAATGAAAGAAAGAAAGAATATATTAACAGCCAAGGTCAGAGCTGAATTTTGGATATTGTGACTGAAAATCTACCTTTATAAATCATGTCTTCTCTGCTTTACTCAAATATCACCAAGGAAGCGAAAGCAGAGCTAAAAAGCTAGACTTACCATTGAGTGCAACTTGGAGCCTAAGGGATGTTGTAAAAAACTTTAATTGTTGCATAAAGGTCACTGATAGTTCACTGATGGCACAACCCCTCTAAGAGACCGTTCTGGGTTTGGTTATGGGAAAACATGAGTGTTTGATGTTTACTAGTGACGTTCCATGGTATTTCTATTAAATGTATTAAACCACGTCAAAACATGCCAGAAAAAGCAAATTACACACATGCTATACAAGTCTATACTATAGGCTTAAAAGTATCATGTCACTCACTGTACATCTTTGTAAGTGAGGCTGGGACCCCATGTACTTTACTGTAGCTCTCTATGACGGTTATCAGCTTATAAATTCAAGTCTGTCTGTTTCCCTCTTTTTCTTGTTGCTTTATATTCACTTCTTACACATTTAGTTAATTGGGTAGGTAGTCTACCTACAGATTCAAGAGTTTACAATTTTTTTTTATCAATCATAGAAAACCCCACACATGCAAGGTTAGCATAGTGAAGATGACAAATTACAGTTACAATAATGAATCCCCAAATTTTTAAATCACACTTAGTTCACTTTTTGCTGTCTGATCTATGTTTAATAAGTCCATTAGTAATATAGGCTAGGCTGCTCATAATTTGCAAATACCCAAGTCTATCAAGAAATGTCTAACCAACGCTATTTATCGTTATGAATAGTACAATAAAAGGTAAAATAAGTACTTTTGTAATAAATACTTTGATTATTCATCTACAATTTGAGAAACTAAAACTTTTTACGTCTGTCAACTGCTGAGATGACATCCTATTGGATACCTATGAATAGATACGAAAAATATGGTAGTCTTGCATTTACAAATTTTAAAGAGCAATTTTATGTTACTAGGTTAAGTAATAATTTGTAAGGTTGATTTGATTCTATTTCTTCATATACTAGTTAAATAACTTTTCTAAACTTTATAGATGATCAAATGTCGTCTGCAGAATGTTGTCTTAAAATCTAAACACTAACATATCCTACATTAAACTTATAAACACTTTATATATATATATATATATATATATATATATATATATATATATATATATATATATATATATATATATACATATATATATATATATATATATATATATATATATATATATATATATATATATATATATATATATATATATATATATATATATATATATATATATATGTATATATATATATAACATAATTAAATTATCCACATTTGAACTAATATTTTCCATTACACGCTAGCAATGGCGGCAATGCAATGAACTCTTCCATGTCCGTCACATGAGAAGGAAATACAACTTTAAGGATGAATTCAACAGTGGCAGAGAAGCAATAGATATCTGTCAATATCATAGTTTCATTTATCACTAAATTTTACAGAATTAAAAAAAATGAATAATTCCAGTATTAGGGTAGAGTTATGACATATATGCATTTCCAACAAAATCAGATGAAAGATTTTTGCAAAGTAACCAGGATTGCTGGAAAAGAAGAAGTCGCGCATGGTCGTCGCCTTGTATTCAAAGATTGTTACCTGTTTCTTTTTTAAGAGCTGTTTTCGTGGTCCTATTACACAAAGAAACCCTACGCACTACAAAACCTTCAAGGTCTGCTTGTTGCATACATTCTTAGATTGCCACAGTGTATTCCGCATCAACTGTCAAATCCACATTATTGAACACAAAAAACATGAGCCTTCAGTTTCTTCCATCTATTTAGTCGGAGCTTGTAATATAGTTTTGAAGCCACCTAATTGAGAGCCCTAGAACCTACAATATAGGTACATCTTGGCTCCAATAACTTGAAACCATCTGTAACTATTTTTGTGTCGTCACGATTCGTTAGCTGCACAAGTGTAGCAAATCTTTAAGATATTTTGGACGTCCGGTTCTGATAGTTGATGAGTTATTGCAATTATCTTATACTTTATTCTGGATTTAATAGGCAGTTAGTGTAATTCAAATGGTGTAGGAGTAATCCTTTCTTGGGGTGGAACAACTTTCAAATATTTTGCTACTCTTTTTATTATATTTTGTAGTTTCTTAAGTTGCTCTTTGGGTAGATTATAAAAGATGGAGTTACAGTATCTAATCCTGGTAATAACAGAGTTAATCACAAGTTTCTTTACAGAATATCCATCCAGATACTTCTTTACAAAATCAATGTTTCTTAGGTGATAATCCAGCGAATCTTACTACATTATTCATTTGAACACTGAGAGACAAATTATAGTTAAATGATACACTTAGGTCACGAACTCTACTAGATATCGGGAGCAGGTTGTTTTTTGTATTTAGTTGGATGTCTCTCAAGTTTTTCTTTCTTACCACCATAAACTTAATTTTATTTTCATTTGGTTTTAGTTGTTTAACTATCATCAATTCCCCAACACTAGTAAGAACAGGGTTTAAAGGTTCAGTAGTATTTTCAATGTCATTTATGCAGAAGTAAAATTGTGTATCGGCTGCAAATAGTTTAAACTTCACTTCATGCCTCTGTAGTAGTTTTGATATTCCCTATAGTACAGACAAAGAATAAGTTTGAGCCCAGTACACTTCCCTGGGATACCCCTCTGTTTGATGAGTCATGTGACGAATGAGAGTTTCCAATTTGTTCATGAGCCTTTTAGATACCCAAAGGCTTGATCTTCATCACAGATGAACCATAGATAATCTAGTAGCAGTTCATGTGCAACTGTATCAAAAGCAGCACTAAGATGGAGTAATAAATCATGATACTACATTTGTTCTCACCTATCATTTTCAGCAAATCATTTACAACAGAACAAATAGCTGTGTCCGTAGAATATAATTTTCTGTATTCTAATTATCTGGCAATGCTTCGATTATTTCTATGTAACTAACTAGTTCTTCAAGAAATTCATATTTTACCACTTTAAGTAAAGGATAAATTTTAAATAGGTCTGTATGAACTTAAGTCCTGATAATCTAGAGCACTTTTCAGAACCGGTGTAACTATAGCCTCTTTCTTTGATTTCGAAAGTTTACACTCATCAATACTCGTACTTACTATTATTGTAATTATGTCGGCAGGACTAGAAAAATTTTCTACTCCAATTACTTCGAATATTGGCATCGGATAAATCGTAGTTTGATCTCTTTGTCCCCTGAATAATCATGATAACTTTATCATTTGTTATATCATTAAATCTCTATAATCTTATCTGTGTATGGGGTACAGCACCAATCTGATACTGAATATCTGTAAAAGACCTAATTATACTTTATATTTGTTTTTAAAGAATTCGAGAAATTTATTAGCTATTTTAGTCGCTATACCCATCCGAGAGCATTTTTTAATTTACATTTCTCATAACACCATTTATGAGACGACATAAATTATTCATGTCTGTTGCTGCTTCATTGATTTTTTATAATATAAAATTTTTCCCCCTTAATAGGTAATATAATGGTACTTTCGCTTTTGTATTCTAGCCATGCATTTTCAGTTTTTAACCGACTCTACTTTCTTTCTTGACGTCTTTTTTCCCCTTTTTTTCTCTAGTCTCCCCATCAAAACAAGAAGATTTATCCTTGGCAGTTATAGCCTTTTCCATAAATGGGCACATTTTATCAAATTAATTTTTATTTATCTTATTACATACAGTTATAAAGCAATCAACACATGTAGAGCCCAAAAAACATTGGCTGCCAGTAACCGCAAGGAATATTGATAACACCATTTATTTTGTGTGCAACTTCATCAATAAATACACAAGGAGATAAATTTGATTTATTTCTAAAGCTTGTTTTCTTTAGCGCTGCTGGTTTCTGTAGGGGTAATCTAAAATTTATAAGCTTATGATCTGGAGAAATAGTGCACTTCTCTTTCATATTAATATCTGACAATATATTATTCATCCCATCACTTGAAATCGAGTCCAACGTATATCCAGTCAAATTTGTTGTACAATCAACGTTACTTACCAATTGATATGATTCCAATAGCTCACTTAATGTTGAAGAAGAATGATTTGATGCCACCATGCATCCAAAAATTTAAATCTCCACAGATAACTAATTTCGTTTTTGCCACATCAGTCACGTAAATGAGCATACTGAACACCTCAAAAATAGGTATTTGTATTTGTTCTCGGAGGTTTGTAAACTGTTACGATGGATTCTTTTGAATATATTTTTGTGTGTAAGGTTTCTATCCATATATTCAAAATTTGTTATTCTACATCATTTTGAAATTGAACGCTATACCAAGGAATGTAATTCACAACAGATAAAACGTATAAACTACACTAAGTTCAGCAAATCAGATGATTACACAGTGAACTCAAGGAATTGCAAAGCCTGTGATATGGAATTGAAGACTAGTAGAAATACGGACCATGGATACTAAGGATGTCATAAAATGCGGTTATGTAGATATACGAACCTGTTGTTGATAAATCCATTCAAATTCGAGAATTGATAAATGAGGAATACTTTGACATACCAGCATTAAGATTTTCTTGTTTTCTAACTACTTTGTTAACGTGGATTTGACATTAAACAAGCAAAATGCGGTGTGAAATGCCAAATGCCTTGGAATGTATACGATAAAATTAATTACGAAAGGTCTTGTAGAGATTATGGTTCCCCTGCAGTATAAGACCAGAAAAGCAGACCTTGAAGTAAAGTAAAATAGCCTTTGAGAACCAGAAGCCCTACTTAGCCCTAAAATTTGTCATATAAAAGAAAGCATGTGTATCGGTGATAATTTTAGCTATCTGAACCTCGTCGAAAGTCATTTATTCATGTTTCAGATATCGCTAATACGTCAAAACATTTCTCATTATCTGTTTTCTAATTTGAGTGGTGTTATTACCAACAGATTGAATATTTACATAGCCGCAATTTATAACGCCCTTAGTATCCATGCTCCATATTTTCTGCTAGTATTGTTAATTCAAAATCAAATGCTTTGCAATTTTTGAAATCACAATATGATCATTGGTTTTTTTCTAACTAGTGCAGTTTATATACAATTTACCTCTTGGGAGTTACATTCCTTGGTGTCATGATTTTCTGTACATTTTCCACACATTTGTTTTATTTCCATTCTTAGACAATGGAAATAGGGGGTACCTATCATGTATGTTCTACATGCCCCATCGCAACATACTTTTGTCACCATTATCATGAATAACCCTCCGAACTCCAGGATCATACTTTAGCTTGAAGTGGGCATTTCAACCTACCGCACTTTTCTTGAATAACAAACTCATCTCCTCAACATTCTGAATTCTATCAAAAAAAAAAAAAAAAAAAAAAAAATGCTATGAGTCAAAACATTAACTACATCGTCTTCATAACTAAATACATTGCATATCATTAGTTTCATTTTAGTTCTTTAATGTTTCTCGTTTCGGTGTCAGCAACCATGTTTTGAATCTTATTTACTGCTTCGTCTGTTTATAATGGAAAAAATGAAAGATACTTCAGTCTGCCATATAAGTTAATGTAAGTTAAACCAACACAAGTGGAAACATGATTATCGTGTTTCAGTGAAGTTATAATTTGTAACTTCTTGGAAGTTTTTTTTTTCAATTACTGCCAATTTGATAATGAGGCTATGCTTAGGCCAGGTTATACCAAGTATGGCAATCAAGACTATGAATATCAGTCAATTGCCCTTTGAGTATAATATTCAAATTGATGAATACATTTCCAAAACTGATAGTACCATTTTTAATTAATTTTTCTCATTATACGAATGTCTTCTCATGAGCACCTTTTATCAAATTTGAGATAATTCACTCGTTTGACACTAAGAAGACAGGTATTCTTGAAGAGTGTTTATTCGTATTTCCTTGCAATATCCTAATTGCTAAGAGAAACAGTTACTTACTTTAATGGCTGCTTTCCTGGTCCTATCACATAGGGAACCCTACACAGTACATGATCTACAAGATCAGTTTATTGTAGGCCATACACTCTTAGGTATTTCGTGTATCACACAGCACATTGCGTGTTTATTGTCAAATCCACATTATCGAAGCACTTAAAGAACAAGAAAGTCTTCAATATATTTTTGAAAGCGATAATATCCTCAATTAGTCATTATCATTTCTTTTATTTTGAATTTTAACAATCTCTGACGCCAACACTGGATAAAATAATGAACCTACATCTAACTCTCTTAAGAAATGATAAAAAAACGACTTATAACAAATATTCCCTTTTATTTTACATTGAAATCAAAATTTACATAAAACATCGTATTAATCTCCATTGCGTTAGCCAAGTGAATAAGAGACGCATCCAACTGCCAACCAGCTCTGAAGCTCAGTTATACGAATCCCGTTGCACCTAAGGACTTTAGGAGCTGGCTGATCGGATGATGATATCAGCTGAAGTCAAAGGCTAGAGGGAAGATATAAGTCATAATATACAAAGCATACTCTTATTAACAGGTGGAAAAATCTATAATGATGTGTTTTACACCTGAACCTTCGGAGAAGAGAGCCGGGGTCGCCTTTATATTCTTGCGAAGAAGAGTATATATCTGTATAGAAGGACTTATAAGGTTTGGTGTTAATAACAATAAAGATAAAATTTAAGAAAACATTCAATGGACGATACATATGCACCTATTATTATAATTCAACATAAAACGTGCAGTATAAGTTATTATTTTGATAAATTCAGTGACATATCACGAACTGCTCATATAGATGGACGAACGGTTAGTCTCGAAGGCTGATAATATTGAGAACCTTTAAGATTAAAGCGAATATTTCCTTATGTTTTCTTAACTGCTCTAGCGTTAGCATTTCGTGTATTTTCAAATACTTGTGTGACTGCCTTGACTTTTTTTTTCTTTTATTTTTTCTGTTGCTTTTTCTGTTACATTATGACTAAGAAAAACTCATTTTCAATCTGCAAGAACGCAAAACTATATCAAGAATGGCTAGCTACTAAATTTTTGAGTCGCATGTTGTTATAGACCGGTGTGAAATGCAACGTCTAAGCTTATCTACAGACCATATCCAAAGTCTTGAAGAAATAAGATGTTGCGAAAAACAACATCATGTCAGCCAAGACACAAAAAACCATGTATTTAAGTTTTTTGAATAAGAAAAGCGACTGTATCGATATCAATATATATATTACAACAGGTAATATTTCAAGATGGTCATTCACTGTTCTATGACAGCTTCCAGTGCATATTAATCGTACTCTCCCTATCAATAAGAGACACCTGAGCAAAATAATATGTTCTATATGCTTTTTATCATGCACAGTAAGTATATTATTTCGTTTTAGCTATACCATGGAACATGGTATGTAAGATATGGTCTCTTTTTGGTAAACCACCGTGTCCCGAATTAGGCAGCGTGCTTTCGATCTTGCATCTCTATATTAATCAATCAGCTCTCGCAATTTGCTTCGGGAATCTGCGCTCTCAGAATTGCTGATCATCTGTATTTGTTTTGTTAAGAGAATCAATAAACTAATTGTTTACAAATTTGTAGAATAGCAGCATTTGCCATATTGCTCGTCTACCAGAGACAAAGCATTATGAGTCGCCTATAATCGTAAGTGTATAAAAGACAAGAACAGATAAATGGAAAATAACTTTCTGAAAGCATAGAAAAAAAGGACTGAGCAGCGAGTGTTAGTTTGTCACTGATGAATTTGGAATAAATCGTTGGGATTTTACAGAAAGGTTCCTGTGTATGGATGGCAAATGGGTGGTTACTTTCATCCGTGTCTAAAGAATCTATTTCAAGAAATTTTAATTTCATTATATCCTAAAATAAATAAAATCAATGACATTTATAAAGAAACGTCCCATGCAAAAGCAGTTGAGAATTTACTATCATATCATTATTGATTCACTTGCTGAATCATTCAGCCAAAACGTGAGTATTAGTTGAAAATCGATGGACAATCACAAGTATGTCTTTCCCAGCCTAAAGTCGGCCTGGCTGCCGCTGCAACTGCAAATAAGAACTAAGAGTAATCATTCTAAAAACAACGTCATCTACGAAACTGAACATGGCTATGAAAAACAAAGGTCAGTCTAGAGTAAAAATAACAGTCAATGAAAGTATGTCGAAACTCCACTAAGATGATCTACAAAACAACACCCATAAAAGGCCACCGCTGAACAATATATACAAAAAAATAGAACATTGCACGGAACCTTGGAGACCGAGCACATACAATAAGTCAGTTAACACGTGTTGCACAGCATTCACAGGGAAGGGGACCGAGTGAGCTTTAAACATCAACGGTAACAACAATCAGCAACAAACAGTAACATGGATAATTTCAAAGCGTCTTCAGCTAAGCAAGAAGTAATTTTCATCTTCTTTTCTTGGGAGACGATTTCTAACGTCTAATGATTCTCCATCTGTTGGCATCACTTGAATGCCCGAGTTTTCAGAAAACAAAATAAAAAGAAACATTCATCACTGAAAAAAACATTTGTATGAAATTTTCTTTTCTAAGAATATTCTCTTATAGTTCAACTATATTTTTTCTGGGGTTCCTTTCCCTTGTTATAAACAAAACACAGTTTGTTCTCTCACTTCTATTCTTCATATAGTGTCCCTTCGTAGTATTTCAAAAATTGAAATTATTTTTGAAGATATTTCAGCTTTGGAGCAAAACTTATCGAATTCGCTAAACTCGCATATTTACTGTTATTCAATTTGGCTTCTATCCTCTGACCTGCTAATAGGTTAAAGCATAGACTACCCGAGTTTCGATTTTATTTTAGGTAGTGATCTGTTTTCATCTTGAGGGGATAATTATTCATCCATAGTTATGCCCCATAGCGAAAAATTTCTAAAAGCCCCAAAGATGTTCGAATAAACTTGAGAAAACATTCAGCTTTAACTGTTTAGGCTGTTGTGGCTCTTGTACTTTGAATTAACTACTCCATCCTCGGAATCTCTTTTTCTTCTTCCCTTGTACGCCTTGTGCTAAAAGCCTATTTTTGTTAAAGGAACAAATTATTCGCTTTTATATAGCAACTGTTTTTTTTATACTATAGTGCACTAGATATAAAATGCATTCGCCCATACCCTTTGGAGGGTGTAGATGGGTGTAACAGAGGGGGTACTTCTTCATTTATAAACTTTTGTCAGTACACCCACTGCCGCACCCATCTCAACCCATCTATCACAAAAATATTGGATCAGAATGATTTTCGTTTTGGTTGGATGCTGACATAAAATTTCGTACCAGACAAGAATAAAAAGGTGTGATTTCTTTTGATTGATTTTTTTAGTTATTTTTTATTTTTCAAATAGTTTTAAGAGATAAAATTTCGAATTTGATCAAAGTGTTTCGTCTATTATCGATTTTTCGTTTGTTTCACAACTTTTTCAGAAATGATTCGATTCGTTTTTGTAAACAGAGGAAATAACTTGAATTGTATTAAGAGACGTCATCAATAGCCAAGCATGAATTCTATTAAGAAACTCGCTAAACATTGGTCATTTTATTGGCCTTTTAAGTCAGTTTTTCATCGCTTGAACATTTCAAATTTTAGATTTCTTTTTATATTATTTCCTCACAGTCAACATAATATCTTGGCATTTAGAGTAAAGAAAGAAATATTGGTTGAGAAAGATTAATAATGGAGGATGGTAAAGGTTGTTCAGCTGAAGCATACCAAGCCACTGCGATCGAATCACGCCACCTTTTGGTGTTTGTTAAAGCAGAAAATCAGGAACAGGGTGTACATGACGAAAGCAAGAGTGATTGCCCCCGTCGCGTACATGAAGAGGTTCAGTTCTGGGTGCTTGAAGCGGTTCTTCTGCAGCCAATCAAGAACTTCCTCCTCAACCATAAGGTCGCCTGAAATAGAAAGGAAAGGGACGTAAGCCATAATAATTTTCAATGGGTTACTTTAAAATGATATTACAGCCTTGAAGTATGTAAAAGTTTCAGGGGTTCAGTTGTTTTTTATACTAACACCAGACTCATCAACACGTATCGATCTCATAGGCTTACACATTACGCCAC
>NC_090731.1:132229742-132234742 GCF_036898095.1 Palaemon carinicauda
GCTTACATTGTAATAATCTAATATCTTGCCGTGTATTTCCTTTTAACTTAGGACTACTCTGAGGAATGCCTTATGAACATTTTCTGTTTATAGAGAGAAGTGTAGATGAAATATCTTACAGTGCTCCTAGCAAATATGAATATAGATAGCGTCACTCTAAGCGTTTCTTACAAATGCTCAGTGGATACTTACCGAACATATCTACCTCATCGTCGATATTCTCCAATTCCCGCAAAACTTGTTCACAATCATAGCAATCGTCTTCGTCTTTTGTGGGTGAGTGAGCAAAGATAAACAAACAATTAATCAGCTTCTTTGTGCTATTAGAATACCACACTCTTTATATGGAAAGTGGAATCAGGGATCTGCTCGATTAGAAAAAAAACATGTTGAAGACATGATTGGCTTGATGAAGAGTGCAATTAATTGCAAGAGAGAAAAAGGGCTTATTTAAAATTGCTTAGTTTTACTAACAATCTTCATTTCAACTTTGACAAACTAATTTCATGTAAATGAACCGAAGGGAAAATGAGTTTTTCTTCAGGTAGAAGCAGTTATGCGGTCTACCCAACAGGGTGAGAGTTTGGCAAACTAACGAGCAGATCCGAGAATGCCTGTTTGGAATGTGGTATGTATATGCAAGCATTTTTGTCATAAATATATGTGCATTATCGCAATGGTTATATACGACCTTATTTCACAAATTGTTTGCATGATGCACAGATTATCTACTGAAATTGATATTCTATTTTACATATCAGGTAAATTCCTTAGAACTAAACTATGATTAAAGACACAGTAAAGACATATATATATAGATTATCTACAATTTTCTAAGAATATTAAAACTACAGTGGTTAACAATAGTTAAACCTACGTACCCAAACCACACTTTAGCACTTTTAGACAAATATTGGTATATAATGAAAAACATAATAAAAACAAGAGGAGAAAGTAGAGGGGTTCCACGTTAGTGGTCAAATGAAAAAGAGATACATATTACATCAAAGGTGTTCTACTGATGACGGGAAGGTTCTGAGCAGTTCAGCACGATTCCAACTGGTTTTAAACCTTCTATTGCCAAGTAAGATATGATGCAATGTTCCTCAAATGAATGTGAAGGGTGAAATAACCATCACTTAAATGTGCTTATTCCACACATTACGTGTACTAAGATACTTAGGTTTACCAATTGGAAATGTGCAGAACAATACTTGAAAGATATTGCTTGAACTACGTATGTTAACGGGAAAAAAATCTATTCCCAAAATGCGTGGCGAACGAAAACGTTTAAAGTTCGGCTCTAAAACTACGATTTCCATTACCAGGAATAAAAACAGAAGGGAGGATGAGACGGACATCCCTATTCTATTACCTAAACTTGAGCTAATCAGAAACAAGGGGAAATAGGGTTAGTAATGTACGAAAAAACTGTTGACATGTTATAAACATAAAAGATACTGCGTAAAGCGATTTACTAAACTATTAAGAATTAAAGAAATATTCATATGTCTACACATAGCTTGTGTGTCGTACACATTTTCTTAAGTTTTCAGTAATCGCAGAAACTTGACTATTATCAAAAGAAACAACGAATATGTTAAGACTTCGGAAGGAGGATTACGACAGATGCTAGTATTCACGAAACAAACAAGAAACAGAACGAATAACAGAAATACTCTAAATGAGCCATTTTATCATAGGTAGGCCTTAAGACACGAATTCGTGAGAGACACACAGTTGTAAATGCGTATGAGACGAAACAATGGCACCTATAAGCCCATTTACACAACGCATGCGTCGAAACCTGCAAATAGTCTTGTAGTTTTATAAAAGAGTCGGCAGGCAAGCTATAGTTATTAGCTAACACAAAGAAACATAAAATTATCTATAATTAGATGTGGAATTGCTAGAATTTTTTTTAACCATACATCTGCAGCAGACTAAAATAACAACCAAAGAAGGGAAGAAGAAAGAATAAACAAAGATAATTATGGTGAGTCTGCTTTAATCTAAAACCTTTGTTAATAGGATCTTATTAATAACATCCAGTGTGAATAAAATTTTAAAGAGGATTCGGGAAGATGGTAACTAATTTAAATTGCTATAGGTTAGATTAAATAAATAAAAAAAATATGATGCAGGTGATAGACTTATGGTTCCTAAAAAAACTTTAGCTCTCAAATCTTTAAAAGATTAACATAGACTATCCGCCATAGGCTGTCCCATTAATTATCATCTGGTCTCAGGGATGTGTTTCTCTTCTTAATTCTATCTCTATTCTTCTGAAACTATATTCTATTGATCTATTGTTTTTGTTTGAAATCTATTGTCAGTGATTGCTAGGACCAAAAAGGCACAAATCCTACATCTAATATCCGTGTGCCGGCAGGCTGGTGTGAGTAAGGGGATGATCATAATGCAAAGAGTATTGATCTGTCTCGGGTTTGACATTATGCATTGGCAGAATTGGCTTAGAATTCATATAGGGTTACCATCATTCGGTCTAAGTTTTCCCTCCCAGTGAAGTGAAAAGAAATCGCAACGAAAATATATAGGTATCTTAGACTTGTGAACGATATTCACTGAAGAAAATTATAGATCAATTTTTTTTTTTTTTCAATTTGCTTTCTTAGATTAAGAAAGTATTGTCTGCTTCCTACTGAATCTATTTTAAGAAATTTCTATAAAAAAAATATCTGTATTTCGTTTACGTTTCTCTTGTTATTTTTCACTCGCAACAAGTTGTCGTAGCTGTTAGCTTAGACATGACAAAAAATAATTAGGTAAATAAAAATAATTATTCATCCTTTTTAATCTATTCAAAAACTTCTTTACTGGTCTTAACAAGAAGCCCTAAACCCTTCATCACCCATAGTAATTTGATACAGATCTCAAAGATCTACCGAGTTCCATGTAGTATTTCTCAAAATATTCTTTAAATAGAAAAATAACCATTCTCAGTACTAATTATGAAACTATGTACGGCGAACTCAAGTCAAAGCTAAATGATTGGGAGTAAATAAAAAAATAAAAAATTGGATCAATGCATGCTGATTAGATTTTCGTACAAAAATGATAAGACTAGCAATTTGTGGATGCAATTGTTTAACAGAATATAACTAGACTGAAACATAAATAATTATTTGTTGTTGCCTGTACATAACTTTAGAAACTCCAAAGAGTATTTAGGCTGGTGTAACAAAAGATATCTGGAGTTCCCGACAAAATTGTAATAAATTCTTTATTGCAGAATAAACGAGAATGTTACATTGGGGGTATAATTTATTAGCAGATTTTTTTAAAGGTTACTGTGAATATATGCAAGTATCGCTTGCTTTGAATAAAGTCCGTTCTTTATTTAGCTTAAAAATTGTCGCACGCTTTTGAGACATTTCTTGTAAATCTGCATTTAGCCTACATATAGCACTTTATTCCCATACAAACGTCTACATAGAAAAACCGGTCGACTGGCAACCCTATATTACAGAACACGTTTAACTTAACGCTTTTCTTCTGCTGCTTATGGAAACGGACAGCTAGTTTTTATAGTTATGAAACTAATCATCTGACATACCATAATCAGACCTGATTATAACTGTATTTCTGAGCAAATTTTTTGCATCAAAGAGAAACAATCAGTGCTTTAACACTACTCATTTGTGTTCCGGTAACGAATGGCAACTCAAATGAGGCAACGATACCAGATTTACTTACAGAAGAAAACGGCAATGAAAGGCGTTTCGTCCATGAGACGATTAAGCATCCTAACATTAACAGCTTCGATTTCTCCTTCCAATTCCCGGTTCTCATCATCAGTGAGCCATTCCAACACACTACCCTCGTTCTGCATATCTCCTAAATAACATAAAATAAATGTAACCGATGAGTGGAAGCTTAGCAACGTAGCAGCAGCCACTGCAGGGCAATTCCCACCAGCCTGTAGGAGGGTTTCGGAGTGAGGAGTTTAGGCAGAAGGTGTCATGGATGGTTTACATCAAGTTAATTGGGTTAAGAGTCACTCGTGTACGGAGTTTAAGGTCTTTTCGTTATCTGAAAACACTGCCACATTATTCAAAAATATGCAAAAAATTACAGCCAAACTGGCGGATAAAAAATATATATGGAAGCAAGCAATCAGTGGAGGAGGTACTTGGAGAACCTGTGGGAAGGGAGGATCATGAGTTAAGTTTACTTCAGGAGAGAAAAGGTGACATTTTAGATCATGCTTACGGAAAAGAAAGGGCTCATGCAAAAAACACACAAAAATGATAAGAAAAAATCGGAGACTGAAAATTACAATATGCAATTGATTGCATAACGGCAATGTAGAAAAGAAAAATATCTGCATAAGCTATCAAGTTATAAATATTTTGTGAATATATTTATTTGTTTTACAGGAGATGAGCTTGGGCATAAATAGAAAAAAAAAAGAATAGGTATTCCAGCTTTTCTACAAGATGTACTCACAAAACAAGGCGGCCAAATAGGTTGACTGTGCAACAAGTTGGTCCAGCATTGCAGGATTAACGTGTTCAATTTCATCTACTAATTCTCGATTGTCATCGTCACTCAACCATTCCAAGATAAAATTCCCACTCTTTATTTCACCTGGATGAGAAAATAATGGGAGTGACTGATCATCCAAGGGCGGAAAGTCATGTTCCTGCATCAGGAGATATTTGCTAAACATCTCTTTGGCTTTTAAACCGCTCTTTGGAAATCTTATTGTATTATACTCGGGAGAGATTGTTAGCAAACGAACCCAAAGCAAGTAACAAAGGAAAAATATAGTATGATGAAGGTCAAGGGAGGAGAAGGATTTTGCTGTCCATGACGATTAAGAAAATCTGGGTGAGGCGTGGATCTCACAACATGCTAATTACGGCCAAATTTAAAGGATAACTGAAAGAAATAATAGTAAAAAAAATCATCTGCCGAGATTTCTGGTGAAATTATAATGTAAAGCTTATTAACGTCGCCTACGACGCAGATTAAGT
>NC_090731.1:132239742-132282242 GCF_036898095.1 Palaemon carinicauda
TATGATGTCCAACAACAAAAAGACCCGTACAATAGAAGTACTGTGAATATGGTGAAATCTTCATTTGGAAAGAGGAAGTTGGTGCAATTTGTACTGTGTAAGCACTTCGCCAACATTGAAAACAGTCATGCTAAAGCGATGTCATTGCTAATGAAATTAATACACGTATAGAAAAGATAAGATCAGAGCGTCAAACATTAACTAACAGTGGAACATCACCATATTGCTAACGATGAAACAATGAACAATTCATGAGCTATGCACGAAAGACTTGAACTATAACAACATATCATCTTATAAGTAATAGGTACACGCACAATATTCACTTAACTATGGGTAAAAGCCATGCAATTATGCTATACTATGACAAATTCTACGTCATTGCTGATTACTGTTATTTCCAAGAGTTAAAAACTACCGGTGCAAAGTATTTATAACTACAATAGATGTAATGGAAAATTTTCATTACATCTCTACAAAGAGAAAAAACACAGCCCTACAAAAGCTTTATAGAGGTAAATACTATCATTTAGTCATTAGTAACAGATGCCGGTCCTTGAGCAACGTAGTCCGTAGCAAGCACAGAGAACTTAGATTTGCATCACAAACACAATGAAGGTTTGTTTCGTTTAAATTATCATTAGTTTATCTTTAGGAATCTAAGTTCTCGTCCCTTTGATGGAATTGATTATTCTTTTGATATTATGGATGAAGAAAAAAAAGCCTTCAGATGCTTTTTATAGTTTTTGTGAGGTCGTGCTGCTTATGGTTCACTGTCACTAAAATGGACAAATAAAACATATAAATGTATTTTGTGTATTCGGTTTTTAAAACAAAACGGCCTGGGCATAATAAAAGAAAAATGGGCAACTGCTACAACACAATGTATGTAAACTAGTGTATGTGACAGGATTTTGTTTTAGAAGTAGGAGTTACAGAGCAAATAATACGGGGAAGGTTGAGCGAGCATCAACAGCTTCTAAGTGGGTATAAATATTATAGCTCTAGATAGATGTTCACTTGTTTCCTCCGGTGGTGCATCCTCCTTCTTCTTCTTTTTCTTCTTTTTCTTCTCGGGTTCCGTTGGTGTTAGCTCGCACCCACAAGAGGCTAAGTCCCCTTCAGGAGGCAGTAGAGGAATTACTACACAATCTGTATTCAACTAACTATATATAGCAATGCAGCTAGACTACAGTACATATAAAGAAAGAAAGTCAAGAATAACACAAAACATTCGGCTAAAATTTCTTGTCATTAGCTGAGTGAGAGCCTATGGTCACATGAAGCCAGAAGTTGGCTAAATAGTAATGTTGTATGTGGTAACTAATGATTTTTGTAAAAATAATTTGCCAATAACAATAGTTTGCCAAGACTCACGCACTGCAGTCAGTGTCTTTTACAGAGAGTATGATGAAAGGCGTATCTAAAAGATGGGTAGTATGGAACGCCAATGTAATCAATACACGGCAGTGACTAGCTTGAGAACTAGTTTGATATTTTTCTAGGGAAGTAGGTCATCAAACAAACTACCTCCCTGTGATCATTATGTTTGGTTAAAATCACTGCAGATCAAGGTGCCGATGTGATAATTCCTTCCAATAAAAATCAGGTAACGAAGCTTTGAAAAGTAAAAATCTTTGCTTAAAACCCATAAATATTCCTTTGAGAATGGTTGATTACTACCTTAATTTTATTATTATTACCATAAAAAACATAAGATTCATATACATCTAAAAGAATAATAACGGTCAAAATGCAGTTAGCTAACTCATGATAAGGAAAATCCGATCTAACATGCTTTGTTCCTACTACAAATTTTCCTTTCCCATTCAGAATCCACAATTCGGAATAAAGTGAAATATAACCATTGAACAACACTTGCAAAAATATATTAAAAGGAAAAATATAAAGTCTAAAGCAAACCCTTGAACTCCCTTTTTTTTTTTTTTTTTTTTTTTTTTTTTTTTTTTTTGTCTAAACCCTTCTGCCATTGTCTTCTTCTCTGCAAGAATCCTGACATACTACTTTCTCTGTATAACAAATAATCTTATTTACATGTAATTCTAAGACTCCTCTGCATCACTTTTCTCTTTATTCATGAAAGCAATTCTCCGTCTCGCCCACCCTTTGAGCCTTTCCAGTATCAAGACATAATTTCAACATCCTGCTCTACTACCCAATACCACATTCACCAGCTTCATGCAATACCAGTTAATTAAATCAATATATGAAAATTTTTGTATACTTTCTTTCTTACTACCAATTTCGTACTATTGTAGCCTGGTCCACGATTTCTTCTGCCATGTAACTGCACCTTGAAAAACATCGCTTTAACCTTGGTTAAAAATTATTTCCGTATCCCACCATTTATTTTTTCTATCTTTCCCTATTTTGATTCTCGGATTTTGCAAGCTCCTCATATATGCTTCCTGCTCCGATGTCTGAAATTCTTGTCTGTCATTTCCCCCTTCCTTCTTTAACGTTATCTTACTTTTTTTCATTTATCAAATTTATTAATCTCATTACGATAATAGCTCCATTTTCAACCCTTCAGCTCCTTAAATAACTGTTTTTCACGTTTGCTTTACCAGATAGTGATCATATATACGGGTATAATGTAGGTACTCCTCACCATTACATTCTTAGCTAACTCTTACATAACTTCTGTACTGATACATAATCTAACAAAATATTTTTATTCATATTTCATATCCATGTATGATTATGAATATTTCCTTTTGAAAACAAAACTTCAACAGAATGAAACGCATTTTCAAATTCATCTCCAACAGGCTATCTCCATTTACATATACTCCAACTACGCCACTTTATAATATTTAAATTTTCAGAAAAATCTACCTTTTACCTTTATCTATTCTTATTCATTGCTATCATAAATTGATCTTTTGCCACGATCCATCTTACATTTATAATCCTTGAATTAACATTTATATTTGCATTACGTCTGGTTCCCCAAAACAGCAAAGGCTACATCTTCCCTAACTCTGTAAATCTCAGGCATCACAGCTACTATTTTTCGAAATCAGACATTCACTGTTCTCTAATATCTGTCTCCCCAAGTGGGAAAATATCTAGTTTTCTGTTCTTGAAGATGCATGAATATAGGATGAGAAAGGTTTTGTATACATTTACAGATACCATATATAGAGATTGAGTTTATAAAAAAGATTTTGATATCTGAGTTGACTTGGAACAAAAGTCTCCATTCCGTTTTCAAATTATATGTATATATATATATATATATATATATATATATATATATATATATATATATGTGTGTGTGTGTGTGTGTGTGTGTGTGTGTATATACATATATATATATATATATATATATATATATATATATATATATATATATATATATATATATATATATATATATATGTGTGTGTGTATATACATATATATATATATATATATATATATATATATATATATATATATATATATATATATATATATATATACGTGTGTGTGTATGTATGTATGTATAAGTGTGTTTGTTTTTACAGTATACGAATCGTTTATTGATGAATTTCCAAATTGAAGTGTATCCACTAATGCAATCCCAATAATAGATTTATGAATATTTTTCTATTCTAAACACAGCAAGATCTACGTTCATCAAATATTTTGGAATTTACTCAGGTAACCACATTTGGTCTTGGCTAAACAGGTAAAAAAAATCAAATATACTTTTTAAACTCAGCATTTGACATCTAACAATTATCTATCGAAATTCCGAATGGTATTGGAGTATAATATCTTTTGTTACAGAACAGTATAGTAAAAAAATTCATAATTAACGATTGTAAGATTTGACTGCATACACGTTTAAATAGGGCATGAAAATTTTCACATATAAACAGCTGTGGTAAGAGAAAGCGATAAGGTTTAGAAAATAAATAAATAAATAAATAAAACCTGTCGGGAACATCACAATATTAATTTCCTTCCATACGGTAAACCTAACCCATATAAAAATAGTTCCATAAACATTGATGTACAGGAATATAACCCGTAATTAGCACAATGCGATTTTTTTTTTCAGTGACTTACAGAAGTAAACAGCAATCGCATCGGAGTCCTTGATCACCCTTTGTAGAGCCTCGCCCTCCATGTCCTCGATGAAGTCAGCTGTGGGATCTTTCTCTGTCAGCAGCCACGACAAGAGGTTTTCTTCGTTCTTCATGTCTCCTAAAAGGTGAGAAAGTCGTGAGTAATGGATTTCAGCGGGAACCAAAGGAAAATGCTAAACTTTTGTTAGAATTTATCGGTGATTGACTCGTTAGGGTAAGTAACGTCCGTGATCAACCATCGTGAAAATTTATTCATAGTTGACTTTATAATGATTCTGTGGTTGATAACTAACTTAATAAAGCAAGCAAATTTCATAGTTTTTAAATGAGACTAATTATTGATGAAAGAATAGCGCAATGTGATCGGGAAATTCACTGATTTGCTGATAGATGACTTGGTATCATTGAAAAATTCAATGATCTTCTGATGTAAGTATCTGCAGTTGTGTGATTTAACAATAGCAGCAATTTATTGGTTTATTCTTATTGGTTTTAGGCATCTCTCGCACTGCAGTTTCGTATTTATTTCTCTGACTTGATGAATAGATATTCTAAAAGCTTTGTAATTACTAAAGCATTGAATAGGAAATTAGAGATCACCATCTATAGATATGTTATTGATGCCCTGTAGGATACTCATGAGAAACATAATTTACTAATTAATGATTTTATACATCACATGGCTTTTAAATGTTGTGTAATACGAGCATCGATTATCAAACTGATACCAAGACTGCTATCGTGTGATAATAGTTACTTTAGAAAAAGATGTATTATGGAAGGACGGTAGAAGAAAAACAATATTTAAGAAGATCAAAGAACTCAAAGGAAGAAAGTTTTGATTTAATGTTGGCATCTGAATTCGCACACACTAAAAATTCAAACGATCCACTGATAAAACCCGGTTGATTGCAATTCCAGTGACGAAGGCTGAGCCATTTGATATGGAAGTATTCATTACTGTAGTAATATTTGGATTTTAATCTATTCATACTTCACTGCAATGAATATCATCAATGGGGAAGAAAAGCCAAAAAGCTTGCAATGAAAGTCAGATGTAGAGGATATCAATTAGTGATTTAGTAATCTTAATTTAAAAATGGTAACATCCAAATGAAAAATATAAAAGTTCAATAGTATTTACTTAATATTTCATTCCATTTTAAATTTTGGCCAGTCTGTGACTTTCTGTTAGGAGAATTTAAGTAGAATAAAAACATTAAAAGATACACCTTTTACAAGATCAAAACATTAGCAAAATAGGTGTAGAAATCAACAAATATCAGGGAATTAAACATGGATACTCCATGACAAATAACGAATTAACTGTAACATCAACAGATAGAGTTTGTGGATACAAGTCAGTGCGTAAATTTTTGGTCGAATCATTAAGAGTGGTTTGTAAGGATGGCAATGACAGGTGTCAAAAACAGGTATATCTGCTAAAATACAACTTTGTACTACCTTTAAAAATAAGTTAGCGGGCAAGATTTAAACTAATAAAAGTTAATGGCCGAGTTGTAGTACTCCTTATCTTGAAAATATCGATAAAATAGCTGAAATAAAACGTTTATTTGTATTGTAACTTAAACGACTTTAATTATGCCTAAACAGTCGAATTATAAATCAAAGGAACTAAGAGACTACAATAGGTATGTGCAGCCAATTCAAAGAAGATACTTCAAAGTCTATCGATTTACTTGTACCACTAAACTCATACAAAAAGTTTCTATAGTCCATACTGAGCACGCCATTTGAAAAACAAAATAATTGTAAGCACTGTCTTAGAGGGTGACATTTGTCATTTAACGTAAGAATTGATTAACTTCAAATAAGAGTACTCAGTTTTGTAAATGTGGGAAACAGGTCAAGATACTTTTAGACAGGAGTTAAATGCAAGAAAGTGTTTTGTAACACAAAGGAAACCATTGAACGGACAATAAGAAGGGTAATGTTCCAGTAACCTACCGCCTGTGTAGGAGTGGGATGTTTAGCGTCCATGGAAATCCATAAGAAATAAAAAAAGAAGAAAAGCCATGATTCATTAAGATACCACATCCAAGGGTCAAAGGTTATACTATGGAAAATCTAGATTAATGTTATTCAAATTGAATGCTGAATTAATTAAAAGACATTGCAAGATGAATGCTTTTGATTAATTCATATTGCTTAATTTTCTCAATGAAAGGGCATGCAATATCTGTTCTAAACTTATCTAAATCTAAAAATGGTCAAACATATGAATAAATACTAAATAAAATAGGCTATAGGCTCAATCTCTCGAATAAATAATTATCAATGCATCTAAATAGTTTTAAAACAAGATATTAAGAAATTATAAATTCAAATAAAGCTCAGCTATTCGGCACAAACCTTATAACTATGAGGAGATTGATTACTTTTGTCAATGAAAAGCAGAGAGTTTGTAGCAATATTTAACGGTTCTTAAGCTGGAATTAACATTTGAATTCCCGAGTGATTCCAGAATGAAAATAGAAATTTTGAATTTCCCTTTACTAATATCCATTTTATTTCTTCGATGAACTGAATAGCACAGGACTATGGAGGCTCCTTTGTACTAAATATTGCAGACAATATTTCACGCAATATTATGCTAACATCTGAAAATTTGCAAAGACAACATGTTTTTTGGTAATATGACATTTTCTATGGAAGGAACATCATTCAAATTATAATCTTAAAGATTATAAGACGAAGATATACATAAATGAATCTCATCTCTCTTAAACAAGGCCTAATTTAAAATGCTTTTCTTTATCGCCCCTATAGCACTGAATCATCTCCTCGTGATTTTGGTTAATCCTACAACACTACGAGTAAAAATATTGGAAAGTCTCTTTGAACTATCTACTGCCAAAGAAAGAATAACCTTCCAAAGAACTTAAGTACCGACCTGCATAGATGATTGGTTCCTCGGAGCCTAAGCGGAAGAACACAATGGCCGGAAGTGCATAGACTCCGTAATCCTTGGCCAGCTTATTGTCATCGATCTTGACGAAGTCGATGCCGTTAGCGTCGGCTTCGTCGTCGATATTTTCAAGTTCCGCAAGGACTTTCTGACACTGCTTACAGCCTTCTTCAGAATCTGTTTACAACACAAAGAACACAATATTCATATTCATGTTAACATTAGTAAGAAATCTTTGTGGTCTAGATTGAATTTGATCTAGTAAATATACGCCTAACATAATTTACGGAAGCTTTTTTTTATTCGGTGACACACAGGTAAGTGAATAATAATAACATAATTAGAAAAATGTATATCCATGTTTAATATGAAAGGCCTAAATATTAGTCACTATATTTGTAAGTTTTGCTAGCATTCACCATCAGTCAAATCTTCAACTTACAGAAGAAGACAGCGAGATAATCAGTTGTCTGGCGCACTCTCTCAAACATCTTTCGGTTGACCTTTTCGATGGCGTCATTTAGTTCCATGTTTTCAGGGGCAGTTAGCCAGTCCAGAATATCCTCTTCATCGTAGAGATCACCTGCATTTCATGAGGGTAATTAGTAAATGTAATATGTAAAAAGACAATTAGTACATGGTACAACACTCCACTCTTTTGCAAAACGACCATACAATTGTTCTCCTTCTTTCATATTTGCATCGGGATTTAAATGTAGAACATTGCTCCTATAAACAGTCCTCTTAACAACCAATGGCCAAAGTTCCTCCCATAAAATTTCAAGTTTTACACTACGTTTTTAACAACACAATGTGTAGATCTACAAGTTCAGTGAAAAAGAAAAAGATAGAGAGAAGAATTTTAAGCGAAAGCATGGGCAAAACTATCGTCAAAACAGGAAAAAAATTATTCCATAATTTGTGGAATTATTATCTAAGGACGTTTCCTTCTACGCTTAGATCTCTAGTTGTTTTTCCTTCTCCCTCATTAAGGAGAACAAATCTCATAGATAGTCGGGTTCACTATGTTTGAATTTCAACTTTCGTTTAATTTTTGTGGAGAGTATTAAAACTATATTTTGGGGGGGAAAAACTTATGGTATAAGTAAACAGAAAAACAGTTTTTCTATTTACTCTGAGTTCCATATGGCCGCCATCTTCGATTTTACAAAATGGTTGAAATGAAAATGTTTTCATCAATATCTGAGATTCTAAATAACATAGTGTTTATTTTGACAGCTAAACTATCATTCCCAAGGCTAAGGAATCCAGTGCTTATAGTTGGTGTTGTATTGAGACATTTGTTACAGCAGTTCTTGGAAATACTTACAAATTTCATAAGATAAATTGGTTATTAGGCACCAACTACAAGGACATGTTTATCTAGGGCAATGATGAATAATCATGTGGAAATAATCATGTTCTATTTTACTGCAATCTAGAATACTGACCTAGAGCTTTATTTCAATGCCATAGAGCAACTGAACCAGCACCTTTATTTGCCTTTTACTGGATCAAATATTACCGACTCTGGCCCAGATTCATCACAGAAATGCATGATCTGAGAACAATTCCCCCTGAAACCTGGGAAGAGGTATAAGTAGGCTCTATTGCAGTCACGAAGAATGACATTCTCCTTGTATCCATCTGGGCCAAGTTCTGTCAAAAAGATCAAGGCAGTCATACTGAAACATGGAAACTCATTTGCTATTGAATGTGAAAAGTTGTACAATGCAATCACTCATGCCTACATTCCAATGCAGATGTGACTGGTCAAAATATATATGAAAACTAAATATCAGAACATATCATTAGAGATATCATCATATGAGCACCAGTAAAGAAGGAGAGCATCAAGAGGCTCATGTGTGAAAACAGAAAACCACAGTAAAATTCCAAGAAAGGATTGAGGATCGAGCACAGACATGAGCCAGAAAGAGGCCATTGGAACCGTGAATTCACCGACACTGGGCAAGAGCCCTTTTTGCTCCAGATGGTACAATTCTGCCATACCTGGACAAAGTGAAGTCGATTCACCTTCTCAACGAGCTTATGATAGCAGAAACTACTCAGGAATATCACCAGCCAAGAGATGTGATGGGCCTCACAGCAGATGTTCCAATTCACAAGATACCACTGGTAAGTAGAATGATTCTTCTTTAGAAGATGGCCAAGAACCCAGAAACCATAGTGACAATGAATGCTTCACCAATAGGTTGATGTCCCTCACATGAGATTATGATGATATCATCCTTGATGATACTCTGAAAATTGTTACCAGTGATGAAAGAAAGCAAGGAAGAGTACCAGTCCATTATTAAGTCAGAGATAACTCAAACATAAAACACATCCTAATGAGAAGGTTCCTTTCACATGATAAGACGAAGGTTGACCTGACCTTTTATCTTTGTACAAAGACTCTTAAGCACAACAGTACCGTATATCACACAAACTGGTCATCACCTCTTCTTTAGGGCATACTAGGAGAAACAAAGACTTGCTATTCCAGGACAACATTCACGAAGAAGTACACACACTGTTGACCTACAGTGATGTCCTGGCATCACAGCAAAACCATTGGGTACATAGAAAAGGAAATGAATAGACTCTATGAGAAGTAACGAAGAATAAATATAAAATATCTTAACATCAGTAACAACTTTGAGATAGAACAGTCATAATAACCTTTGAAGAGAAAATTATGTCAGCCTGTTCAACATAAAAACATTCGCTCCAAGTATGAATTTCTGAAGTTCCGCCGATTCAACTCCCCGATGAGGAAGATCATACCACAATCTGCCCACAGCTAGAATAAAACTTCCAGAATACTATGTAGCATTGATATTATGATGGAGAAGGCATGCCTGTTGGAATTAACTGCATACCTAGTACTACATAGAGGATGGTACAGTCTCGAGGGATATGAATGCAAAGAATGTTCAGAATTATAAAAAAAGGAAAAAAAAATTATGTAACAAGTATAAAGAACGAACTGAACGATGGTGCCAGAGCTTACTATCTAGATCAGGAATAAGAAATTTAATAGATTGTAAGTTTTTGTCCAATAATTTAAGATGGGATTCAGTAGCTGAAGACTACACAAAAGAACAAAAATTGGAACAAGGCAGAATAAAAAAGTTAAAACCTTTCATCAGAATAACTTGAAAACTGTTAATCCCAATAGAATTTCACAATGTTTTTGTGCAATTAAAGAAGAAACAGACTGAATATGTTCCCAATAGTAAATTTCCAAAGAAGAATCAGACCTAAAATTGTAAACGAGTCCTATAGAATAAAAGAAACATTATCAATGCAGAGATCTGGATGTTCAGGAGCCACTGCTCTCGACCTGCTTACAATCAAACTTTGAGTTTTGTTAGGGTTCAACTTCATGCCCAATAATTTGCACCATGTGCTAATTTTAGCTAGATCTCTATTAAGGGATTCAAAAACCCAATTTCTACATTTAGGGGATGGAATTGAGTTAAAGAGATTAGCATCATTTGCAAAGCAATGAACTTGTTTTCTAGGCTAAACCACATATCATGAGTGTATGATTTAGTATGAAAAGTAATGGACCAAGAACACTACCCTGAGGAACACAAGATATCACATTCCTGTAGTGATGATGATGCTAAGGAAAAACTTACCTACTCCCACCTATTTCGGTTTGAAAACGTGGGCCTAATGAATAACACGGTCAAAGGCAGCTCTAAAATCAAGGCCAGTCATACAAACTTCCTGACCACAATCAAGGGATTTTTGTAAAGCATTGGAAATTGTAAGAAGAGCATCACCTGCTTTAAGGCCTTTGTGAAAGCCAAATTGTAAACTGAAGAACAATCATTAGTCTCAGCCTAACTATTTAGTCGTTTTGACAAAAGACGTTAAAGAAATTTAGAAAATGTGGGAATTATGTGAAACGGGCTGTAATCAGATCGGCTAGAGCTACCATGAATACATTTACTTAATGGAGATACATTACCAATTCTCCAACAAGTCCCAAAACAACGTCTTCTTGCTAACTTACGGAAAATAACAGACAACTTAGGAGCTAAGTGATCAGTGGTCTCTGTAAAAAAAAACAATGGAAAAACACAATTAGGGTTTACATCTCCACTAGCATCAAGATCCATCTAGAGTGATTTAATTTCGAGGGATCAAAAAGCTAAACTAGTTAGTTTAGCCTAAGGAAAACAGGAATGAGGAAGAACTAGTTTCTCATTACACCGCTTACTGTCAAACACACCAGGTAAAGGGATTGCTTTTTTCTTTGAACAGTGAGTGACCGAGCCATCTGGTTTAAATAAAAGAGGAACTATTAAATCCACATAAAATAGTGAAGATTTAGGGTGCCCAGCATTTATGTCTCTGGATTTTACCAGAAATATTTTTTTACTTTTCTGTTGAAGCATGAATTCTCTGAGCAATAGCTCTTAGCTGAGTATGGGTATTCCAGTCAAATGATAGGCCTTCTGGTTTTCCAAACTATGAACTTATGCCAAAGAACACGTCTCATTTTATAGCATCTGAGGTTATGGGGCGAGAGAAAATATGGAGAGCTAGAGGGGCAAAAAGAGCAACGCCTTTGCCAGCCTTCCATGCCTTCACCAGCGCTGACAGTATCGGACAATTCTCTCATATAATCAAGGCCACCTACTATAAGCCTATTCAAAGGTAGAAAGAGCTGTAATAAGTTTTCTGCAGATGCTTTCAACTAAGGCAGATTTGACTGAAACTATGTTGGCTATTCTGGCTAGCCTCATCTGTGCAGCCTACTCCCCCAAAGGTATCTACATCAAGACGATCTCCGAACTGCGATGACATCTCTTCTACAAGTTTATGGCAGAAAGTGACAAGTTCCATCCTTCCCTTGAGGCTCTGAGACAGCAATCCTGAGAGTCCATATCCAAGGCATAGTGTGGGGACAAGCAAGCATTGCTCTACAGGATCTTCAGTTGGATCCCACGTAAAAATGGCTACCACAAGGAGTCCGATGGCCAGCTGAAACCAACCATGACAGATACTCTTCCAGCTCCAAAGGATAAAGGCTAGCTACCAATGTAAAACAGATTGTTCTTCTGCCAAATGCTCTTGCAGAACAAGGATCTTATCCTGAACAGATTCTTGCCAGTGCTGCAGTGAGTTTCAGAATGAGGACAGAGAATAAGTATGAAACTGATGATGATGACGAGAGTGATGGTAATAATATGTAAAATCTCCTTGGTTGCCTGAAAGCATATTGGTCGTTAATGAACTTTAACTTAGCGTAAGGTTCATGTCTAATCACTTATAAACTATTCAATGAAATTGTTCATTTTAATCAAACAAGTTTGTGGATGAATCTAGCATATATATTTAGATACCATTGAATTCTCTGGCCTTAAAATGGTGGTTTAGCTGTCAAAATGATTTCTTTTGGATATTTAGAAGGTAAGATACTGATGAGACCATTTTTTTTTTTCACTGTAGCCATTTTGTAAAATCCTAGATGACACACCTATAAGTTTCAGGCCAATAGAAGCATTGTTTTTCTCTGATTGCTTATATAATAAAGCTTCCAAAAATGAATAGTTTTGACACTACAAAAATCTGACGAAATTTCAAAGTGACCCTGGTTTTAAGGTTGGAAACAGTTCTCTTGCAATCATACCTTCGTACTTGATGTGCTTGGCTTTCCTGAAGTAGACAAGACCCGGGGGGTTTCGGAATCCGTATTTCTTGGCCATGAGCCGGTCATTCATCTTGACCAGCTGGATGCCATACTCAGCCGCTTCGTCGTCGATCTTTTCTAGAACTCGCAGCACTTTGGGGCATTCGTCGTTCTCCTCGTTGACTGTAATGGACGAGGAGGAGTAAAAGACTGAATGAAACGCAGTTATAAAAGAAAACAAGATTGATAATGAAAATCATAAATCTTAAAATTCCTAACCCGAGTACGGTAAAAAAAAAAAAAATTGTCATAATCATTAATACTCTTGAAAGTTATAAGTAGGTCAAAATAGAATATGATTACGCACAGCATACGCACAAAGTCAGGCCAAACGAAATTTTCCCCTATGAGAAAAAAGAATAGTGATGAAAATTATTTATCAAAGCATATATCAGACAAAAATTCATTTGAAAGGTATACAAATAAAATGTTAAACATTATAGACAGCCAAAAAAAATAATATAGAATTGAAACTATCAAGAATATTTAAATATCTGTCTTTTCCCCCTCAAGAGAGCCTAGTAGACACACACTGGATTTCTATGCATTTCTATTACATTTTATTAGTATTTTAGAACAATAATATAATAAAAATTTGTTTGAAAAATTAAAATTAAATCATAAGGAAAAATAGCTTTAAATAGTGTTGACTTTAAAAAGTAGGTCGAGGATGCTTCCTTGGGATTAAAATGATAGATTCAATGTCGGTTAACTACGCATAATAAAAATCATAACAACAGCAAAAATAAATAATGAAAATAATTATACTTACGAAAAAATGAATTCTTATCCCATAAAATACGAGGAGTGATAATAGTAAAAATAATCATAAATGCTTTACAGTATACTCGATTGTCCAGGTATTCAATATAATTACCTCGAACATTTTCATATGAATTCATTGACCATTTCGCATTATCGTCATCTATCTTACTAATATCATAAAAGAAATATATAAACTTTTGAATATCACCGTGCATTTGTAAGAACACTACAGTACCCTTATTTCAAAATTATTATCAAAACCATCAGCAAAGGAAATGCATTGAAGAGCACGAATAGAATAAAATAGAGTTTATAAAGTAAAGAATTTGGAAAATGACTCTAAATTGTTAGTCATATGTCTATCTCAAAGAATTGAAAAAAAAATAAAACTTGAAATAAAAATGAGTAATTGACACCAAATGATATATATATATATATATATATATATATATATATATATATATATATATATATATATATATATATATATATATATATATATATATATATATATATATATATATATATATATACACACTGTATATAAATACATATATTTGTGGGCTCAAGCCATGTCGTCCTGATGGAAGGTTCCTAATAGTAGCTTCCTAAGGGATATATGTACTACAGTGATTTTCTCAGAGAATTTACCTTTAGGTCTCCAGAATTCTAACTCCTGGCGCGAATATCCTTAAAATTTCTCTCAAGGATATCGCATAATATCAGGGGACGTATTCTTGACACGCCACATAGCAATCTTCACCCCGAATAGCGTTTACGCTTCGAGGGGGAAAGTGGCAAAATTAGAAGGGGAGCCGTATCAAGGTTACCCCACTTCCCATACTACTATTGAGTATCAAGACAGTGCCATATCCAATATGGCGGACATTCCTAATTTTATAGCAAATTCGCACGGTGGTGCTCCCTATTGATCTAACTTTTTCAATCGATTTCTAAGGATTATTATGCAATTATGCTTCTTTCGCCTCTGGAAAGTTGAGTATTGATTCTATACAATGTGTGTATTTTAGCTCATGTCTCACAGTGAAATTAGAGTAATTTATTATGATTAGGAGCTAGGCCTGTTACTGGAGGCGCCATGAGCGCTGTCGTTCGTTAGGCATGTGTTATTTAGTTAGTAGAACGACATTCCCGGTTGAAATAGCAATAATTAATTAATTATGAAAGCTATTTAGGCACTTGATACTTGTAAAGATATTTATGATATGCATAATTTTCCTTTTCCTATGTCGATCGTATAAGTCATAGTTTCGGCGATTTAGGTAACCGAGATCTCGTCCTGCATAGGTAACCTAATCTAGGCGATATAGTATACTTTCGACATTTCCCCAGTTATCCTCGTGTATTGGTTTATCAATTCAAACGGAGATAGATATCTCCTAGAATTATTATATAAACCGATATTCGTCTCTAGTGGAGATTTAAGGGTAATCTCTCCTTCCCTCTGAGTGTAGCCTTAGGCTACAACCCTAGTGGGTCGTGCCTCGAGTTTTCATTCAGGCATGACTAGCCTAGGGTTCTCTGTCCCTTCCTTTAACCGCGGATAGCAGGTTTTGGGATTCGGTCAGAACCTCAAAGTATTTAGTCTTGTGCTGACAGCCGGCTGGCAGGGTGAATAGTCATTCTTCTGCCGGTTAGGCTGCCGGCATAGAAGGGTAGACCTCTCTAGGCCGCACTTGAAGTGGTTGTATGATGCCGCCACCTTCTCCCTGTGGTCTAGTAAACTAGTCTTGTGCTCGCAGACCCTAGGCTGAAGAATAGTCATTCTATTGAGGCCTAGGATGGCGCCGGCACTGGAACTCTGTTTCTCCTTTGTTGAGAGGAGGCGGCGCTGCTGCCTTCCCCTTAACTGTATTAGCAGACCCTAAGTTGGAGAATAGAAATTCTCCTGCCGCCTAGGATGGCGCCGATACTGAAACAGAGTTTCTTAAGTGTGTGTAGGACCGGCAATCTTGTTGGCTCCTTCCACACCTCATACAAGACCCTGTTCCCTCTCCCTCTGTTCTTTTGTGATGGCCTAGCCATCGTATGTCTTTAGGCAGTCGTCCTGCAATATCACCGTTTGCCGGTGGATTGTGGGGCCGGCCAGAATCCTACTCAACAGCTATTGACTGACTGCCTGCGGCTATGCCGGGTGCTGGCGGCCACGACAACTGCCGGCGGCCATGTTTTATACAAACTGTCGGCGGCTAGGACGGCTTCCAGCGGCTATGCAGGCTGCTGGCAGCCATGTCATCTGCTGGCGGCCATAACGGCTGCTGGCGGCTGGCGGCTGCTGGCAGCCATGATGGTTGTTGGTGGGAAGTCTCTTCTGTCACTAAGGTTCTTCAGTCCTCCCTTGGACTGCCGGCCATAAGTGCTATTGCCGGTGTATTAGCCTGGCCGGCGGTATGTCAGCCAGACCGGCACAGACAGGTGCAGACTCAGCCGGCAGTATGCCGACTGTACCAGTGCAGCCGGGTGCTAGCCTGCTGGCCATGTGCCGGCCGGTCCATGCCGGTGATGGTACTGGTGGCTGGATGGAAGCCTGAATGTTACATTCTCCCCTTCCATTTGAACCTTCTTTCTGGGAAAAGGCAGTAAATTAGATATTTACATCCTTAATTAGTGTATACATACACAGTAATAATGCAGCCTTCGCTCCATGCTGTCTCTCTTTCTCTTTTAGCTAGCATGCCTCGTTCAATTGGCAGAATAAACTCCATACTTTTTGCCGATGACACCACGCTCCATCTTTGTCATAAAAATATTTATTCTCTTTGTAATTCTTTAACAGCTAACTTAAATAATGTTAAAAATTGGTTACTATCGAATAAATTGACCCTAAATGAGAGAAAAACGGCAGAGACTAGCTTGGCCGGCTATATGCCGGCTGAATTACAGTATATGTTTATACAGGCAGTCAACTGCAGATAGAAAACTATTGTATATATTATACTAGTAGTTATTTTCCAATATATCTTGGGTATCCTTGCCCAGGTGTTTACTGAGACCAATCCTATATTGAAAGAATAGAATTTCTTCAATATTCTGATTAGAAATCAGTTTACATTTTATCCTACAATACTAAATAAATTAAACGGCTGGTGGTATTACACTTCTATCCTTAAAAGGTTAGAACCCTTATCCTTGAGTTTCCCTGATTAGGAAACTCTATGATTTTGATATTGGAAGGGAAGGTCACAGCAAATGGGCTGGGTAGGATACACAAATATATGTCTTTTATATTTCCTAGTCCAGTCGGCGTCTTGGCGGCTAGACCGTGCCGTCAAATGCTAGTCATAATGGCAGCACACTGGCTGAACTACATTATATATAATTATACAGTAGTCGGTATTTTGCAATATAGTATATACTGCAAACAGAAAACTAGTATGATTATACAGTAGTTAGTTTCTAACATATCTTGGGTATCCTTGTGCGGGCTTCTGCTGAGACAGTTCCTATATTGAAAGAATGGAATTCCTTCAATACTCTGATTAGAAATCAGTCATCCTTACCCCACAGTGTTAAATAATAAAAAGGAGCAGTGTCTTGTACACTTTTCTACCCCTAGGAGTTAGAACCCTTTCGTTAGAGTTCCTTGATAAAGGAATCTTCTTATAGTTAATACTGAGGGGAGGTAACAGCATTTACTTGCAAGGGATACACAAGTATGTGTCTCCCACTATCCCTTTCTAGCTTACTATCCTAAGCTATTTCAGTTAAAAGATGACTTTTTTACATATTGCTTATCAGTGAGATAATCAATTGTATACTCATTCTGCTTTCCTTTCTTTATAGGAGGAACCCCAGATGACATGTGTTGCAGTCTTCTGCAATATTAAGAGTAAGTACTTTTACGGTCATAATACATGCAGGTTTCATGCCCCCTGCAATATTATTTCCGAATCCTTGCATTATTGGAACCCTCAAGTTTGCAATACATGTCGGACCTTAATGTCCAAGGGTTTCGATAATCCCAAGTCAATGGAGTCTAGGGATGTAGCTCGTAAAAAACTACGCAACTGGGTAAGAGGATTCCAGAAAATCTCTCCGGGACCATACCTACCTAATGATAGGATGCGTAGCTTACTATTCCCGAAAGCAAGTAGGGAAATAGTGGTGCCCCAGGGACAATTCGTACCCCCCTGCGGCCAGATAGCCTTTGGGACAGAGGGCAGGAAGCCCCCACGAGAAGAGGTGGACAATGTCGTGTCGGAATTGCTTCCGTCTGTGCCGCTTCTAGAGCCGTTAACATCGACATCTTCACCTTCTACCCCTCTATTAGACAAAATGCACCAATTACTGGCCCATATGAAAGGTCTAATAGAAAACTTTCGCAAACAAGGCGAAAAGGAGGAAGCGAAATTCAAGATAGAGCTCTGTGAAGCTCCACTTTTCACTCCCCAAGGGTCATACAAGCGACCCAGAGACCAAGACCTTCCGACATGCTCCAAAACCAATCCCTGGAGGTATGCGGAGCTTATGCCGATTTTAGATGGCATACTCTACATCTCAGAGAATATGGGTGCTGTTCCTTTAGACGAAATCTAGTTTTGGCCAAGCTTTGACTCTTTCCCTAATTGCTTCATTCGACTGAAGCATGAACCAACGTCAGGAAAAGAAACGGAACTGAAGGATGTCATGATTCGCGACCATGATAAGGCACCGGCTATCTTGTCAAGTAGCCTGAGAAAGGCGGGTTACCCGGTGTCGAAAGTGTTCACACCAAGTAACAGACACCCTTCCTTTATTGCTCCTGCTTCAATATCATTCCCCTTTACGTGGAAGGCATTTAAATCTGTTGCCAAGGCCGTGGAGGCAGGTAAACCATGTCCTGCACTCGAGGAGTGCAAGGCTCTGTCACCAACCTTTCCCATGCAGGAGAAGGATTGGAAGGAAGTCCACTTAACCTTTTCAGTAGGAAAAATAGACGCGGATGTCGCTAGACGACAGTTTAGGAGAATCTCCCTAAACTTTCTGAGTTTCTTTTGGGCAAGGAACAAGAGACAAAGGAGAGACTTGAAGCCTCCGTATCCCTACAAAACTGCATAGAGTTGTGTTGAGCCCATCAAAGTACCCCAGACATGCTCATGGTCTTGGCCAAAATGCATATGGCCACCTTAGTAAAAGACCTTTATGCCTTTATTAAGGCTAGGAGATCCTGTAGGGAATTTGTGTTCGCTGCCGCAACAGTGAAACACAAAACCAGGAAGTTAATATCTTCCAACATCTGGAGTAGAGACCTCTTTCCAAACGAGGTAGTTAGAGAGGTGATTAAGAAAGCCACCATGGAGAACATACGACTTCTCCAGAGGTGGGGCATCTTTTCAAAGAGAAAGTCTTCCACGGATGTGGGTCCCCAACCTAAAAGGAAGACGGAAAAGTCTAGAAATTTTCCTTGGGCTGTTCAACAACATCCCACAGTTTCGATGACCGCGGTGCCACATGCAGGCGGTCGAAGATGTAAACCTTCTGATCAGGCGAAGCAAAGAGACGCTTCGGGTAGGAGGGAGGTTCTTCAGGATCGCTGGACCTTTGATCCTTGGGTCAAATGCCTAATCAAGATTGGACTAGGATGGAAATTAGGCATGCCTCCACTATCATTTCCTCAACTCTTCCTACACTCCAACCCCGTCCTGGAAGAGTATACCTTAGAGCTCTAGAGCATACAGGTGGTAAGGAAAGTATAGGCCATCGAATTCCAGGGAAGGCTGTTTGGTGTTCACAAGAAGGATTCAAGAAAACTCAGAGTCCTTCTGGACTTGTTGCCACTCAACAAGTTCAAACAAAACAGCAAGTTCAGAATGTTAATCCTTCTGAACATAAGGACCCTGTTTCAAAAAGGGGTATTCACAGTCTCGTCGGACCTGAAAGATGTCTATTGGCAGCTTCCAGTCAGCAACCCCCTCTTTCCCTAATTGCTTCATTCGACTGAAGCATGAACCAACGTCAGGAAAAGAAACGGAACTGAAGGATGTTATGATTCGCGACCATGATAAGGCACAGGCTATCTTGTCAAGTAGCCTGAGAAAGGCGGGTTACCCGGTGTCGAAAGTGTTCACATCAAGTAACAGACACCCTTCCTTTATTGCTCCTGCTTCAATATCATTCCCCTTTACGTGGAAGGCATTTAAATCTGTTGCCAAGGCCGTGGAGGCAGGTAAACCATGTCCTGCACTCGAGGAGTGCAAGGCTCTGTCACCAACCTTTCCCATGCAGGAGAAGGATTGGAAGGAAGTCCACTTAACCTTTTCAGTAGGAAAACTAGACGCGGATGTCGCTAGACGACAGTTTAGGAGAATCTCCCTAAACTTTCTGAGTTTCTTTTGGGCAAGGAACAAGAGACAAGGGAGAGACTTGAAGCCTCCGTATCCCTACAAAACTGCATAGAGTTGTGTTGAGCCCATCAAAGTACCCCAGACATGCTCATGGTCTTGGCCAAAATACATATGGCTACCTTAGTAAAAGACCCTTATGCCTTTATTAAGGCTAGGAGATCCTGTAGGGAATTTATGTTCGCTGCCACAACAGTGAAACACAAAACCAGGAAGTTAATATCTTCTAACATCTGGAGTAGAGACCTCTTTCCAAACGAGGTAGTTAGAGAGGTGATTAAGAAAGCCACCATGGAGAACATACGACTTCTCCAGAGGTGGGGCATCTTTTCAAAGAGAAAGTCTTCCACGGATGTGGGTCCCCAACCTAAAAGGAAGACGGAAAAGTCTAGAAATTTTCCTTGGGCTGTTCAACAACATCCCACAGTTTCGATGACCGCGGTGCCACAGGCAGGCGGTCGAAGATGTAAACCTTGTGATCAGGCGAAGCAAAGAGACGCTTCGGGTAGGAGGGAGGTTCCTTCAGGATCGCTGGACCTTTGATCCTTGGGTCCAATGCCTAATCAAGATTGGACTAGGATGGAAATTAGGCATGCCTCCACCATCATTTCCTCAACTCTTCCTACACTCCAACCCCGTCCTGGTAGAGTATACCTTAGAGCTCTAGAGCATACAGGTGGTAAGGAAAGTATAGGCCATCGAATTCCAGGGAAGGCTGTTTGGTGTTCACAAGAAGGATTCAAGAAAACTCAGAGTCCTTCTGGACTTGCTGCCACTCAACAAGTTCAAACAAAACAGCAAGTTCAGAATGTTAATCCTTCTGAACATAAGGACCCTGTTTCAAAAAGGGGTATTCACAGTCTCGTCGGACCTGAAAGATGTCTATTGGCAGCTTCCAGTCAGCAACCCCCTCTCCTCCTACCTACGATTCAAGTTACAAAGGATAACGTATGTCCTAGGAAAGATACTTGTCGGACTAAACACAGTCCTAAGTATCTTCACGGGATTGGCGGAAACAGTCACGCAAAAACCAAACCTAGAAATGGTTCAGGCAACAAAGTACTTGGGCGAATGACTGGGGTGGGTGGGCGAAAGGCTGGGGTGGGCAGCACCGGAAGTGGCTGGTCTATGAGCATCTAAGGAAGTGATCCGGTTCCTGGAATATCGGGGATGCAAGATCAGCTTCAAGAAGTCTCGATTCTCTCCAGCTCAAAGGCTTCAATGGTTAAAAAACCATTGAAACCTGTGGTCACACCAGCTCTCCTTTCCCTTGCGGATGTAAAAGGAGATCGCAGGGTCGGTCAAGAGACTATGGTAATCAGTCAGGATTCCAAGACGCTAACAGGGAGGAGTTCTGAACTCTCTCCAGTTCGCAATAGTGACAGACCCAGTGCTAAGAGCACAGCTGAAAGATGCGCTAAGAGTCTGGAGAAGATACGCATCAAACGCTTGAGGAGATCTAAAAAAACCGATATTGGTTTTTCCTTAATCGCTTCCCTAACAATGGTCAAAGGCCAAAAGCCTATTGAAGACCGTGCCCTTGCAACTACCCCGACTATTGAACATCATCCGCATGGATGCCTAGTCGGAAAAATGGGGTGTTCACTCCCATCAGAGGAAAATTTAAGGGATTCGGTCATTTCTATCCAAGGCCATATCAGTCCTCTCTCCACTCAGATCAGACCTCCTCAGGCTGATATGAGACATTGAAGCGATAATGAGACATCGGAACTGACAAGGCTAGAGAGCATCTCATATAGTTTAGGTGATGTTAGCCATCCCTTGCCTAAAAGGATGGCACCTATCAGCAGTTCATGTACAATCGATCCGCAATGTGACAGCGGATGCTCTACTCGGGCTCAAGCCGATAGAGTTAGAATGGTCCACAGACGCAGATCTATTCTCTCCTAGATGGGAACAATCCCCGAGCTGCAGATCGACCTCTTCGTTACGAGCGTCATCAAGAAACTACCTCGATATGTAGCCCCATATAAGGATCCTCTAGTGGAGATAACAAACACCATGTCTCTAGTATGAAAGGGATGAACTCAGTAATTCCTTTTGACCACATCCAATCTCCTGCTGAAGGTCCTCAACATGCTGAGATCCTTCCAGAGAGGAGTGGCTCTGTAGGCTCCCAAGTAGCCCAAGAGCAACCGGTTCCCTTTAGTGAAGGAACTGAGGCTGAGGTTAGTCCTAGTACTGAACCCAGTACTATTTCAGAAGTTTCAGAAGTTAATTGTCTTTGATTTATCACAGAGAATCCAAACCTTTTCATTTCATGATTTTCTTGCCCTAGCGGTTAGGAAAAGATTTGGGATATCAGAAGGAAATATAGAATTCTTAGAAGAATACAAGTATAAGTCAACTAGAAGACAATATGAGTCATCTTGGAAAAAGTGGGTTGCTTTTGTAAAAGCAAAAGGATCGAAAGAAATTTCAATGAACTTCTGTCTGTCCTTCTTTGTCCACCTTCATAATCAAGGTCTGGCGGCCAACACGATAACTACGTGCAAGTCAGCCTTGACTAGACCTCTCCTATATGCCTTTCAAGTGGATCTGATGGATGAAATCTTTAATAAGATTTCTAAGGCATGTGCAAGGCTTTGGCCTGCAGCACCGCCAAAGCCCATCTCATGGTCTTTGAACAAGGTCATACATTATGCCTCATCTGTGAACAATGAAGATTGTTCCCTCAAGGATCTAACCCAAAAGGTTATTTTTCTGTTTGCTATAGCCTCTGGGGCTAGAGTTGGTAAAATAGTGGGTCTATCTAGAGATGAGGGCCACATTCAGTTCACAGAAGTGGGAGAAGTGAATCTCTTTCCTGATCCAGCCTTTCTCGCTAAGAACGAGCTACCCACTAAGAGGTGGGGTCCCTGGAGAATCAGCCCTCTGAAGGAAGATGTCTCTCTATGTCCTGTAGAGTGTCTAAAGGTCTATCTTCGTAGAACTTCAGACTTCAGGGGGGGACAGCTTTTTAAAGGAGAAACCTCTGGATCAAACTTACCCCTAAAACAACTGAGCGCGAAGCTCACCTACTTTATTTGCAGAGCAGATCCTGACAGTACCCCTGCAGGTCATGATCCGAGGAAAATTGCTTCATCACTGAACTTTTTTCAGTATATGGACTTTGAGCGTCTTCGCTCATATACTGGGTGGAAATCATCCAGAGTGTTCTACAAACACTATGCTAAGCAGATCCATGAACTGAAGCATTATGTGGTGGCGGCAGGTAGTGTATTAAAACCTGTCGTCTAATTCTACGATGAACAGTTAATTGATTAGGACTGTCAATTAAAGGGAGGTGTCAGCACTTTCAATGTGATCCATCTTTAAATGAGTGTTACCATGGAGACACTAAATCTGTTCAAAATCTCAGGTGTGGAATTATACAGATAACACTACGTACACAGTGTCGATAGGATATAACATTTACAGAAATTATAAAGGAAAAATTTAATAAAAACTTTTCCTCAGTCTGAGAGTGGCACTCATCATTTCTTCCCTTTTAGAAAAAGGAAAATAATTTCTGTCTACGTCGCATGTATAATTCCTTTATCATGCTACATTCGTTTCACTTGTTATTTCATTTAGTCATTTATTAGAAATAAATGTCTATTAGAATGTAATTGCGTTCTAATTCGCCTGACAATTTGCATATGTAAGATGCCTGAGTTCTTTGACTTACTCATGTAAGTAAACTTCATATCATTGTATGCTTACAAACAATAGATATAATGGACACTGATATTGTTCCGACAATATATACAAACCGTGAGACTGTTTCTATACCCAGTGTATACTTATGTTTGTTCATACAATATATGCTAACCTTGAGGCCCCTTTTCTACCGTCTAGAATGACTCTTCCCTGTAGGGGGCAGGAAGCACTAACATTGTTTATGATTAGTGATAATGACGGATAACGGTAACGTCATTTGTCTCAAATGGTCCAGATGACCATAGAAATATTGTCCCAAGGTTAATGCACTGATGAAAATCCACAGATACAGTAATGCTCTGGTATGCTTCCATAAGGACGACATGGCTTGAGCCCAAAAAACGGATTTTGAGCGAAGCGAAAAATCTATTTTTGGGTGAGATAGCCATGTCGTCCTGATGGACCATCCTTTTTTATAGAAAAGATCTTCGCAGAATCCCTCCCAAAACTACTGTATCTGTAGCACCATGCTCAATGCTACAAGGAATATCCGCCATATTGGATATGGCACTGTCTTGATACTCAATAGTAGTATGGGAAGTAGGGTAACCTTGATACGGTTTCCCTTCTAATTTTGCCACTTTCCCCCTCGAAGCGTAAACGCTATTCGGGGTAAAGATTGCTATGTGGCGTGTCAAGAATACATCCCCTGATATTATGCGATATCCTTGAGATAAATTTTAAGGATATTCGTGCCAGGAGTTAGAATTCTGGAGACCTAAAGATAAATTCTCTGAGAATATCACTGTAGTACATATATCCCTTAGGAAGCTACTATTAGGAACCTTCCATCAGGACAACATGGCTATCTCACCCGAAAATAGATTTTTCGCTTCGCTAAAAATCCGTTATATATATCTATCCATCTATCTATCTATATATATATATATATATATACATATGTATATATATATATATATATATATATATATATATATATATATATATATATATACATATGTATATATATATATATATATTGTATATACATATATATACATAAATATATATATATATATATATATATATATATATATATATATATATATATATATATATATGTATATATATAAATATATATATATACATATATATATATGTATGTATATATATATATATATATATATATATATATACATATATATATATATATATATATATATATATATATATATATATATATATATACATATATATATATATATATATATATATATATATATATATATATATATAACTTTGGAAAAAAGCCAACAAATTGATCGACAATAAAGATACACGAAATCCTAAGATATAATTTTCATGAAAAAACTACAAAACAAAATTATACATAGCTTGATTATCCCATGTAATTCGCAGAAACACGGGTTACTATTACAGTTATTTAGGATTCAAGGTAAACAAAGGCGAAAGGATTCAACAAAACTCACAGAAGTAAACAGCGAGGTAGTCCTGTGTATCGATGAGGGTGTAGAGCATCTGGCGGTTGATGTTCTCGATGGTGTCCTCGTGTCGCTGTTCAATCAACCATTCCAGGACTTCTTCTTCGTCCTGGATCTCACCTGGATTGCGTAGTAGCGAGGTTAGATAAGGTACATTCTTGTCCCCCAACCCATCCCTCTCTGTCCCGTCACCCAACCACCTTTCCTAACCCCCATAGAAAGCTTGTCGTTCTCATTCAAACGTCTACGTATTAGACATTAATTTACTACTTTAACTTTATATTCTTACCTAATATGGGACATGTTTGAATATTTCTTTGGTATTATTCATTTTAAAAAAGGGCAGATTGACGTAGCTGATGAAGAACGATTTTACAGTTGTGAAATGATAATTCATCTTTTAAATTTATTTAATTTTCCGCCTACAGTTACAAAATTGGTACTAACCCATTTTAATTTGAAATACACATAATAAAAATAGTAATATAATTCGTTTGCATTGTAGATATATTCTAAGATCATTGTTGTTTTTTTATGATAATGGAAATATAATTTCTAGGTAAATTTTGAAAGAATATTTTACTTTTAACGAAAGAGTTATTATTGTGAAGGTAAATTAGATTTAGATTAGGTTTAAAAGATAATAAAAATATACTGATTATGATTTTGTGATTGATTGCTCTTAGTATAGCAATAAGGAAGTTCATTAAACATGAGATAAAGCATCCAATTCGGTTGTCAGCCTGTACAAAATTATCTGTTCTGACGAACTTACCCCAAAATCTCTTCCATTCAGTATGAAACTTTTATGAGAAGACTTGAATTATCCTGGAACTCTGCTCTGCATTTTCCACTATCAGCACACTAATCATAGTAACAACTATATAAAGATAGATACAAAATGCAGCAAAATTGTTTGCTAAAGCCAGAAAACCGAGAAAAAAAATGTAAAAAAATAACTTAATTGGTAAATAAAGCCAAAGAATATTATCTATCAGCCTATAAAGAATCTGGCAGTTTAAAGAAAGAAAAATAATAAAATAAGGCCACAGGGAAAATAAAAATTCCTTAAAAGAACTCTGTGTACTTACTCATCGCCTGAAATATGATTGAGTGACACAGGCTTCAGCTAGTGGAAGAGAAACTTATAATCAGTAAATCACCTTCAGGCGATAGTTAGGTTTTAATCAATGCTATAAGAGTCAAATGCAATTAACTAAAAACTCCAATCACATGCAGTTTGTTAAACACTCTAAATAAAGGTCTGGTTAACTTGAACACAAAAAGCAACAGACTCTGATGAGAACTTAAACAAAAACAAAAAAGCCATCTATCTGCAAGCGCACAAAGAAACAGAGAATCTCAAAACAGAGGCTAATGAAGAAGTGAAAAAGTGTATTCAACATCTTACGGGTATAAAGGTAAATCGAATGAATATTAAACATAAAAGAACGTTAAGTATCCATTTTCTTGGTGCCGAGTTAAAAGTTTTTGACACAAGAGGAATGAATAAATACAGCACTACTGGCTACAATTGATGACTGGTAAGGTTGATGTCTCTATTTGGTTTTCAAAGAAACTTTAGTTACAAGTTAATTCTCGTTAATATATTTACAGACGTAAGTGCAGGTGATGTTCTGAAAACCGTCAATAAGTAAGTGTGATAGTTAATAACTTATTTGAATGTACAGTGACTTTATACAATGTTTCTCAAAATGCTGACTCAAGGTGATGACGAAATTTAATCATGAGATCTATCCCTCATCACAATCCCTTTCATTCTTGGTTTTTTATCCTTTAAAAAATAATCTGAAGATTATTGCGCATAACTATATCCTTTAAGATATACAGTACAGGTGAAGTGTTCAGAATTTGTTCAAACAAGAAGGTCGTTTTTGTAAGGGAAAGCGGAAATATTGAGGAAAATAAAATGCAGATGGCGGGAAATGCACGAGGTCGGGGCATTCATGAGAGACCATCTCTTACTAGCTTCTTCCTCCTCCTCATCTTCATCAGCTCCCTCATCTTCTTCTTCATCTTCCTCAGCCTCTTCACCTTCTTCCTCTTCTTCGTCGTCATCTTCATCAGCTGCTTCTTCTTCTTCTTCCTCTTCTTCTACTTCCTCATCCTCATCAGTTTCTTCCTCCTCTTCATCGTCTTCCTCATCTTCACCATCTTCATCCTCTTCCTCTTCTTCCTCTGCCTCTTCACCATCATCCTCCTCTTCCTCTTCTTCCTCATCATCTTCATCCTCTTCCTCTTCCTCATCAACTTCCTCCTCCTCTTCATCCTCTTCCTCCTCTTCCTCTTCTTCATCTTCTTCTTCCTCATCAACTTCCTCCTCCTCATCTTCATCATCTTCCTCTTCTTCATCTTCATCCTCTTCCTTCTCATCTTCATCCTCTTCCTCCTCTTCCTCTTCTTCATCTTCTTCCTCCTCATCATCACCTTCTTCCTCTTCTTCTCCCTCTTCATCCTCTTCCTCTTCCTCTTCTTCCTCCTCATCTTCATCCTCTTCATCATCCTCATCAGCTTCCTCCTCCTCTTCTTCATCTTCTTCCTCTTCTTCCTCTTCTTCATCTTCTTCTTCATCATCTTCTTCATCTTCTTCCTCCTCATCATCACCCTCTTCCTCTTCTTCTTCATCTTCCTCCTCTTCCTCTTCTTTATCCTCTTCTTCATCTTCTTCCTCCTCACCATCATCCTCATCAGCTTCCTCCTCCTCTTCTTCATCTTCCTCCTCTTCTTCATCTTCTTCTTCATCATCTTCTTCATCTTCTTCCTCCTCATCATCACCCTCTTCCTCTTCTTCTTCATCTTCCTCCTCTTCCTCTTCTTCATCCTCTTCTTCGTCTTCTTCCTCCTCACCATCATCCTCTTCCTCTTCTTCCTCTTCTTCATCCTCCTCTTCATCTTCATCCTCATCCTCTTCCTCTTCTTCCTCATCATCTTCATCCTCTTCCTCATCCTCAACCGCTTCCTCCTCCTCTTCTTCGTCTTCATCCTCTTCCTCCTCTTCTTCTTCTTCCTCTTCTTCATCTTCTTCGGCCTCCTCTTCTCCATCTTCTTCCTCCTCATCATCACCTTCTTCCTCTTCTTCTTCATCTTCATCCTCTTCCTCTTCTTCATCTTCATCCTCTTCCTCCTCTTCTTCCTCTTCCTCTTCTTCATCTTCTTCGGCCTCCTCTTCCTTATCTTCTTCCTCCTCGTCATCACCTTCTTCCTCTTCTTCTTCATCTTCATCCTCTTCCTCTTCTTCATCTACTTCTTCACCAACATCTTCATCTTCTTCCTCCTCATCATCAGCTTCCTCCTCCTCTTCTTCATCTTCCTCCTTTTCTTCATCCACTTCTCCGTCTTCATCAACCTCTTCATCCTCGTCTTCATCCTCTTCTTCATCTTCATCATCTTCTTCTTCTTCAGCAGCTTCCTCCTCCTCTTCTTCATCATCATCGTCTTCCTCTTCTTCATCTTCATCATCTTCCTCCTCATCTTCATCCTCTTCTCCATCCTCATCAGTTTCCTCCTCCTCTTCTTCATCTTCCTCCTCTTCCTCCTCCTCCTCCTCTTCTTCATCTTCATCGTCTTCATCTTCTTCATCTTCCTCCTCATCCTCTTCTTCATCCTCATCAGCTTTCTCCTCCTCTTCTTCATCTTCATCCTCTTCCTCCTCTTCCTCTTCTTCATCCTCACCCTCTTCCTCTTCTTCATCTTCATCTTCTTCTGCCTCGTCCTCTTCCTCTTCTTCATCTTCCTCCTCATCTTCGTCCTCCTCCTCATCCTCATCAGCTTCCTCCTCTTCTTCTTCATCTTCATCTTCATCCTCCTCTTCCTCTTCCTCATCCTCGCCCTCTTCGTCTTCTTCATCTTCTTCATCTTCCTCTTCTTCATCTTCCTCTTCTCCATCTTCCTCATCCTCATCAGTTTCCTCCTCCTCTTCTTCATCTTCCTCCTCCTCTTCCTCATCAGCTTCATCTTCCTCATCTTCATCTCCTTCTTCATCCTCATCAGCCTCCTCCTCCGCTTCTTCGTCTTCATCCTCTTCTTCCTCCTCCTCCTCTTCTCCATCTTCATCATCTTCCTCTTCTTCCTCTTCATCGTCTACCTCATCCTCATCAGTTTCTTCCTCCTCATCTTCATCCTCTTCCTCATCCTCATCAGCTTCTTCCTCCCCATCTTCATCTCCTTCCTCATTCTCCTCTTCGTCTTCATCCTCTTCGTCTTCATCCTCTTCCTCTTCTTCATCCTCTTCTTCATCTTCTTCCTTATCCTCTTCTTCATCTTCATCCTCTTCCTCTTCTTCATCCTCTTCTTCTTCGTCTTCTTCTTCCTCCTCTTCTTCATCTTCTTCGTCATCCTCATCAGCCTCTTCCTCTTCATCTTCCTCCTCTTCCTCATCCTCATCCTCTTCCTCCTCCTCTTCATCCTCTTCTTCCTTTCCCTCCTTATCTTCTTCCTCATCCTCTTCTTCATCTTCATCCTCTTCCTCTTCCTCATCTTCATCCTCCTCTTCTTCTTCATCCTCTTCTTCCTCTTCATCTTCTTCATCTGCTTCCTCATCCTCATCTTCTTCCTCTTCCTCATCTTCATCAGCTTCTTTCTCCTCTTCTTCATCTTCTTCCTCATCCTCATCAGCTTCTTCCTCCTCCTCTTCCTCTTCCTCTTCATCCTCTTCCTCTTCTTCATCTTCTTCCTCATCTTCATCAGCTTCTTCTTCCTCTTCTTCATCTTCTTCCTCATCTTCATCCCCTTCTCCATCCTCATCTTCATCAGCTTCTTCATCCTCATCTTCATCTTCCTCCTCATCCTCATCACCTTCTTCCTCCTCATCTTCAGCTTCCTCCTCTTCTTCTTCGTCTTCATCCTCTTCCTTTTCTTCATCCTCTTCTCCATCTTCTTCCTCATCCTCATCGGCTTCTTCGTCATCTTCTTCATCTTCCTCTTCATCCTCTTTATCGTCTTCTTCTTCATCCTCTTCTTCATCTTTTTCTTCATCTTCATCGGCTTCTTCCTCCTCTTCTTCCTCTTCTTCGTCATCTTCTTCATCCCCTTCTTCCTCTTCATCTTCTTCTTCATCTTCTTCTTTATCCTCTTCCTCATCTTCATCAGCTTCTCCCTCCTCTTCCTCCTCTTCTCCCTCTTCATCCTCTTCCTCTTCGTCTTCATCTTCTTCCTCCTCTTCTTCATCTTCTTCCCCATCTTCATCAGCTTCTTCCTCTTCTTCTTCCTCTTCATCCTCTTCCTCTTCTTCATCTTCTTCATCCTCTTCTTCATCATTTTCCTCATCCTCATCAGCTTCTTCCTCTTCATCTTCATCTTCCTCATCCTCATCAGCTTCTTCATCCTCTTCTTCTTCCTCTTCTTCCTCTTCCTCATCTTCCTCTTCATCATCCTCTCCCTCATCCTCATCAGCTTCTTCATCCTCCTCCTCATCCTCTTCTTCCTCCTCTTCTTCCTCTTCTTCCTCCTCTCCATCCTCTTCCTCATCTTCCTCTTCTTCATCCTCTTCATCATCCTCTCCCTCATCCTCATCAGCTTCTTCATCCTCCTCCTCATCCTCTTCTTCCTCCTCTTCTTCCTCTTCCTCATCTTCCTCTTCTTCATCCTCTTCATCATCCTCTCCCTCATCCTCATCAGCTTCTTCATCCTCCTCCTCATCCTCTTCTTCCTCCTCTTCTTCCTCTTCTTCCTCCTCTTCATCCTCTTCCTCATCTTCCTCTTCTTCATCCTCTTCATCATCCTCTCCCTCATCCTCATCAGCTTCTTCATCCTCTTCCTCATCCTCTTCTTCCTCCTCTTCTTCCTCTTCTTCCTCCTCTTCATCCTCTTCCTCATCTTCCTCTTCTTCATCCTCTTCATCATCCTCTCCCTCATCCTCATCAGCTTCTTCATCCTCTTCCTCATCTTCTTCTTCTTCGTCCTCTTCATCATCGTCATCTTCTTCCTCATCCTCTTCAGCTTCTTCTTCCTCATCTTCCTCAGCTTCCTCCTCCTCTTCTTCCTCTTCTTCCTCATCTTCATCAGCTTCTTCCTCCTCTTCTTCATCTTCATCCTCTTCCTCATCCTCATCAGCCTCTCCTTCTTCCTCCTCTTCATCTCCATCCTCTTCCTCTCCTTCCTCATTTTCTTCTTCTTCATCCTCTTCCTCATCCTCATCAGCCTCTTCTTCCTCATCTTCTTCCTCTTTATCCTCATCCTCTTCCTCCTCCTCTTCCTCATCCTCATCAGCTTCTTTCTCCTCTTCTTCATCTTCATCTTCATCCTCTTCCTCCCCATCTTCATCCCCTTCCTCATCTTCATCGGCTTCTTCTTCCTCATCTTCCTCAGCTTCTTCCTCCTCTTCTTCCTCATCTTCATCAGCTTCTTCCTCCTCTTCTTCATCTTCATCCTCTTCCTCATCCTCATCAGCCTCTTCTTCCTCCTCCTCTTCATCTTCATCCTCTTCCTCTCCTTCCTCATTTTCTTCTTCTTCATCGTCTTCCTCATCCTCATCAGCTTCTTCTTCCTCATCTTCTTCATCTTCATCCTCATCCTCTTCCTCCTCTTCCTCCTCCTCTTCCTCATCCTCATCAGCTTCTTTCTCTTCTTCATCTTCATCCTCTTCCTCATCAGCTTCTTCCTCCCCATCTTCATCCCCTTCCTCATCTTCATCAGCTTCTTCTTCTTCGTTTTCCTCATCTTCATCAGCCTCTTCATCCTCATCAGCTTCTTCCTCTCCACCCTCTTCCTCTTCAACCTCATCTGCCTCTTCACCCTCATCCTTATTGTCGTCTTCATCATCACCTGCCTCATCCTCATCCTCATCATCAACCTCATCATCATCATCAGCCTCACCTTCATCGCCTTCCTCCTCCTCCTCTACCTCTAACAGATGTCGAAAGTTCATTGATATGATAGGACTCTCTACGCTCTCTGAAAATTGGTTTATACCTGCTGTGATCAACCGCAAAACAACTGGGAGATGGCAGCGCGTCGAAACTGAGCATATCTTTGCCATGTATGGAGATCAGTAACCGGAAATCTTATACCGTTTGAGAGGCATGGAATACTCCTATAGGGGGGTGGTTCTCAAACGTTTTGGTATCCTCACCCCTTGGGAGTGGTGTGATAGATCACCATTGCCCCTATTACCTTACAACTGCAGTTAAAATAAAACAACCAAGAACCAAGATCATGTTATCCACTGCACAGAACAGCAAGTGCGCAGCAGTCAACCAAATCATATCCATCTGATGTTTTTCGCTTATATTATAAAGACCCTTCATAGCAATCTTATTTTCTTTGGAATTGAAAAAAAGCGAAAGTTGGGAGTATAATTTGCATAATCAAGATAGACGTTAATATATTCATTTCTACATCATTTATCAATCTATTTCCCTATTCATTTAGTCTCTGTAATTATTTATAAATTGACTAAATCTTACCCAAAAAACTATTACTTTTAAAAATTGCCATGTTACACCTCAGAAACAGCCTCATTATCACCACAGGTTTAATTCACCATAAGTTTGAGAACCATTGTTAGTATAGGGCACTTAAGAGAAAAAAAAAAATGTTTGAAACATAAATTATTAGTTTCGTTGATTATCATCTTTATTATTCTTATTAACACATAGGTTTCACATTTCTGTTTAAGTGAAACAGAAGCAACCAATACCGTATTGCATGCTACCACCATAAAAAACTATCACAATAAGAATAAATTCGAGAGACAATAAAAATGAGTCTTATTTCTATTTAATATTGTAATATCTAAAAATTTAATCAGAATTTTGATCTTAAACAAGATCACGATATAAATTTGTAGCTATATTGATAAAAGCAATTTATCAATTTAAATTTGTAGTCAATGTGTATCTGGAGATGGCTATACCAAATTGCCATTGCCATAGGTTCTTTTGATGTGTAGTGAGGAAAAGTAATCGATATTATTATATATAAGAAAATTTCTTAAAGGTAATTCAGACAATTGTTTTCCATAGAAATTTAATTAGGCTAATGTTGTGCATTTTAGAAAGCTGTCGAATTGTTATAAATAAAATTTCCGTAGTTTTTTTTAAAAAGTAGAATGGAGGCAATGTTAATTCTTGTAGATGTAGATTACATTTTTATTTCTTTGTCTTCGTAATGCCTTAATGTTATTCACCCGTCTGAGAAGACAGTTTTTATGTCTTAGAAGTCTGAGTGAACCACACCCTATGAATGATAACTGTATGTTCATAAACGTTAGATATCTGGTAGTTACATTCTGTGTAGAAGGAAAAGCTTAGTTACTTATATCGTTTAAAGACTGTTGAACTCGATGAACCGAACCTAGTGACAGCCAGTGTTGCCAGAAAAAAATATATTAAGGTTTACACTTACACTTCTTCGGTATCGGTTACTGGGCCTTACCTCTTAGTACGTGCAGTTTGAGACTGACAGATACTATGAATTTTGTCATACTAGAGATGTAAGGTCAAAAAAATCCTTTTTGTGTCAGTTTCTTTTATAGTTACATTCTTTATTTATCTTCTATTTTGATTCTGATCATAGTGCTTACTTCGGATAATTCTAAAGATCGTTATAATAAGGTGTTGTGAAAATGACAGGCAGGAGGTGTCTCCCCTCCCCCCCGAAAGAAATCAGGTATTTTGGGTCTATGAGACCGAATGTAGCTAGCTCACCCTATAGATATAAGCAATACTAATCGTAACGTTAATCCTCTTTTTACATCATTACAGATTAGCATAGAAGAGGGGAACAATATGCCAAGCTTGTGGCCTCAGCTAATATCATTTTGGGAGCTTTACCCAGCTTTTAACGGAAGCCATGAAAACACAAAGCACACCTTGATGTCAAAGCAACCAATGAAGTCTTTGATCTGTTGTTGGTGCTGTGGCTAACATCATCATAAACTGCATAAACTAGACTAAGCTGAAAATATAAAGTTTTGCCATATTTGTGCAATTACAAAGGTTGCAATGAAAATGGTGACGTATTTCCGATCATTAATTCTCTGGCCGTCTCCCTGCATCAGAATCAAAACAAATCAGACCCCGGCAGCAAATGAATGGGTAGACGGGCAGACCAAATGTCAATGAACTAAGCAATGGTTCTTCTTTCACAGGAGAAATATTTCTATTGAATACCGGAAGATAACTACATACTGCATAATACAAAGACTCAGTCATATTGTTTTATATTCAAATGCACGTCTATTTCAGACTCCTCCCGGTAGTGTCTGACATCTTTCGTGAAAATGCATAGTTAGGTCATTTCATGTTTCCCAGTTCCGTCCGAGAAATGCAGTGCTCCACTAAAACTTGTGAATTGTAAAGGATTTTAGTCCTCTGTTATTTCAATCAATAATTATTTTCACTTACAGTCTTCATTCATTTCATCTGTGTTACCTTGTTAAACCTTGTGCTGTAGATGGCTCATTCACCTTAGATGTAAATATATTCCATATCATTATAATTCTTGTAAAATATCTGATCAGTCGTATATTGCATTAAGGCATTAGGATTAGCAATATCTATTCTTCCACTTATTGTGTTGCATGAACAATGTTTAACAGCATGGGTTTGAATGCTTCATATTCACTGTTTATTATTTAAATATCAATATTCTAGCATTTAAGCTACATGTAAGGGAGTAAGCAAGCAAGGAAATTCAACAGCTTACAACTCTATTGACGATATATGATTCCCTATAACTAGGCTCATTATCTATCACCAAGTTGTAGGATGTAACTTCTTAGAATATTCAATTTGCTGTTGTGAAGCTAGAGTCTTCAGATCCCTAGATTTCTCGCTAAATTTGGTGTTATACTGATGCATATCGAGGGTAGCGTTTACGACCTGACCAAAAGAATGAGGTAAACTTAAAACTAAATGTTTGATTAACCAGCGTAAAAATGAAAGATACCCCTCAACATATTCATCAGCCGTGTACAGATGATTCTAAAAATAACAAGAGGAGCACAATGGCTATCCTAACTGCCCCAAAGAATTAAAAGCAATATGTATATTTCCGAGATCCTCTGCTTATCATAATGTGTTCTTGATTTTGGAGATCAGTATAAGGTGTTGACCACTACACTTTTATGTCCATTATTAACATCCTTTGCCGAAACCTTTAAGCTAAAAAGTTTTGGATGCTTCTGGATTTTAGTTAATGAATAACCAAAAGATTAACTTGACCACACAGTGTATAGAAACAGTGTTGATAACACCTTATAGATTTGTTAATTTTGTTGATAACCTGAATCACGAGTTTCCAGAAAATATAGTCAGATGAACGTCGTTAATGTTATCAAATGTGTATCAACAGTGATCAGAGCACTCTGTAGTGAACATACAATAATGAAAAATCCCTTCACATAAATGCATGTATTATATGTTTCTTGTATAATCTACGGTTAGGAGTTACCAGGTTTGATTTATAGTCTTTGAAAATGATTTTGACAAATCGAATCATAACATCGATATACAACAAAAATATGATCCTATGAATGAGATCATCCAGAGTATCATTTCAACCAGACAGGTTTAGGAGAAAACCGAAATATTTTTCAGTCATTCCACCTTATCCCTGTTATCTAGGCTAAAGTGAAGTAAATGGAGTCTGTTTGATCAATAACCCAGGCATTGCCTAAGCTGTCAGTTCTGTTTCCCATCTGTACAGTTTATATTTTGGCCATTGTTCTTTTTGGAGCTAAAGGGAATCCCTCCTTTCAGGAGACCTGGTAACAAAAGTCAGGCCCCAAACTATTACATGTGTACTAAGGAAATTAATAAACTTTAGGATTGCACTATACGATAACCCTCTTTTTCGATTTACTGAAAAACTTTGAGACTCTTTTAGCTTTCCCTTTCTTTGACTCGCATAATCTTCCATCCTTTAGGGGAACAATTATACTTTATCCATTGGAATTAGACCTGCCTCTCAGGTCCATATCTTTGATCTTTATTCAAAAGGGCTCTTCAGATAATTTTGCTCTCTCTGTCTTTGTATACACACACACACACACACACACATATATATATATATATATATATATATATATATATATATATATATATATATATATATATATATATATATGTATATATATATATATATATATATATATATATATATATATATATATATATATATATATGTATATATATATATATATATATATATATATATATATATATATATATATATATATATGTGTGTGTGTGTATATATATACATATACATACACACACATATATATATATATATATATATATATATATATATATATATATATATATATATATATATATATATATATATATATGCATATATACAGTATATACTCGCCTGAAAACTTAAAGAAGCTAAGGAAATATAAGGATCTCCGTTGGAAACTCAGCTGTTATATGTTTGTGTCTATATATGAATATATATATATATATATATATATATATATATATATATATATATATATATATATATATATATATATATATATATATGAATATATATATATACATATATATATATGTATATATATATACATATATATATATATACATACATATATATGTATGTATATATATATATATACATATATATATATATATATATATATATATATATATATATATATATATATATATATATATATATATATGTATATATATACATATATATGTATATATATATATATATATATATATATATATATATATATATACATAAATATATATATATATACTTATATATATACATATATATATATATATATATATATATATATATATATATATATATATATTTATATATACATATATATATATATATATATATATATATATATATATATATATATATATATATGTATATATATATATATATATATATATATATATATATATATATTTATATATATATATATATGTATATATAGATATATATATATATATATATATATATATATATATATACTGTATATATATAATGTATATATACATATATGTGTCAACATATTTACAGTAATGGGAATGCTTTGTAAACATGATTTATCATATCTTAACGTGTTCAGATTTAGTGAAACTTCACTAGTGAAAGTAAAAAACTTTCTTGATATTCTAATTTTTGGACTATTTCAAAACGCTATTTAGAACAAAATTGGTAAAACTTTTTTCGGAATGCTTTGGAAAATGAATTATTGCACCTTCATGAAATATTCATAGCAGCAACGATAAACAGATTTCTGATATAGGTCGTATAACTTAAGTTCAATAAATGCGAAGAATCTTACTGAAATTTTCCATATGATAAATAATATTCTTGCTTATGAAAAATTTTATTTCGTCAACAATCTTGCATATAAAGCGAGCTAATGATTCGCTTTTTTTTTCAGTAACCATGTGATTAATTTTTGTTGAGGAAAAATTGGGTATACTTCATAGTTAACAATTAATTCATCCATTTGATGAGAAAATTATTTATAAATACTAGTAAAAAGATACTTTCATCATCATTAACCAATAATTCAGCAAAGAAGATCGACCAAGTTACTGTATTTACAAAAGCGTAAAATCTGACTATTTCATACTTTTAGCAAAGTTTTTAATTAAATTGATCTCATACAATAATTCCTTATGAATTACTTACTTTTTTTTAATGTTATTTAAATGTTAATTTCCTGCAACGATATTATTGTCCGTTACACACAAAATATTTGTATTTATTACGAAGCATTTTCTTGGTTAAAGTGATTCTTTTGTAGTTTATGAACAATTTCTTTCTTTTGGTACACAATTTAGTTCATGTCATAGTGCAAATAAGCTATTTACTTTGCAAAAAGAAATCATAATCAATTTGTTGAAAAGATTTCTATTATATCAAGAATATGTATCCGAGCAAATAATCTGTCTAATGAATCACAGATTATTCATAGCGAGAAATACTTATTTCAGTCGATCATAAGTTTATACCGCAAAATGCATAGAAAATAGTCACCTTCGAATTAAAACTATTTCTGCCAAGTAACTCTGTTACTATTTCGATGTTGAGTTGATTTTAATATACGTTGCAGTTTATGCAACATAATTTCTCGTATAACAGCAAAAACTTATAGCAGTATAAAGAATAGGTAGAAAATCGAAAATTTGATATTTAGAACAATAGCCGTAATGTTAGTAACATCAATAAAGTATCATGAATAAAAATAAAGTCAAAATAGCAGAAATATCCAATCGGTATTGCCAAGTAATATCTCCATAGCAAAGATATGCAGAGTCAACGCGCTGCTATTTTTCTCACCCTTGTTTAAACCGATGAATCAATATTTCACCAGAGATAACACTGCCTAGAGCTGAGGAGTTTAAGGTGATTTTTAATTTGAAAAAAAAAAAAGAAAAAAAAACCGTACAATGAGTACGGACTGTATTCAAGCTGAGGGCAAAACTTAACTTTATGTTGCATCTCATTTTCAAATGAAAAAAAAAAAAATATCATATCAGAACTAATAATTCCTTTAAATTTTCAAGTCATATGTATGCGGGTGGGAAGACCTCTAGTTAAATTCGTATTATTTTGTATTTGATTACACCTATTTCTAAATTGAAAGTTCCATTTCTTACCTAACACGGTCTTCTTAGTGTTATAGCTTTAAACTTCACATCGTATTGTTAATATTATATATGTACTGTATATATATATATATATATATATATATATATATATATATATATATATATATATGTGTGTGTGTGTGTGTGTGTGTGTGTGTGTATATATATATATATATATATATATATATATATATATATATATATATATATATATATATATGTGTGTGTGTGTGTGTGTGTGTATATATATATATATATATATATATATATATATATATATATATATATATATGCTGTGTGTTTATGAAAGCATTCATATGCGTTCACATAATTCCTAACTGGCACGAAATTTACACCAAATCACCTCAAACTCCATCAACTTGCAGTGCCTTTTTAATCTCTCAAAATATTCTCAAAATTATCATATTCATTTCTAAATGCAAAGTGTTATTATCTCCATCAATATTTTGCAAATTATTCCGATGAATTAGTGTGGGGAAAGGGAGCAAGATGCACAACGCCAGCCTTACTTTTCTCAGTAATAATCCAAGACATGAAGTTATTCTCTGGAGAGTCGTCACCTGGGGAGGCAGCATCATAGTTTGAATTTCAGGGAAAGATCACAGATTGCGTGATCATCCCCTCATTAACATGTTAAAAAAATGGCTCAAGCATTGTAATGCTAATCATAGCAAAATGAAAAGAACAACAGCAGATGTTACTAAGCTGACTAGAACAGAAATGTAGGCCTATAACTACTGTAACTTAGTCTAAGAGTAAAGCCTTTCATTATGTCTTTGTTTGTAAGGCATAATATTAAATGATTAAGTCTAAGAAACAGACATATACCATGAGTATCTAGGCTATAATGACTAGAGTATTATGAATATCAAAACGCCATAGAGAACGACGTTTGGTCAGAATTAACTGATATTTCTTACCTTTCACCTGTGACAGAATTCCTCCAGTGAACCGCAGACCTTTTTTCTGTACAATTTTTTTTTTTATCCTTTATGATTACCTAAATACGTCAAGATGCACCTTAGGAAACTACAGTTTGATATAGCTTAATGGAATACTTACACGAAATCAAGTCTTTTTTTCCAGTATATACAGTACAGTATATACATTAAAATAAGTATCCTTTCGTGTTCTTTTATTTCTATTATATAAAAATACTTATAATACTATCAAATCAATGACATACTTTTTTTCTCTCAATCACATTTTCCAGGTAACTATGTTTTGATTTTGTAATTTCATTCCCTTCTGCTTATTTCCTCTGATCTGGAGCGCATTCCACTTTCTCTCTACCCGTTATAATTGAAACTCTCCCTCTCTCTCTCTCTCTCTCTCTCTCTCTCTCTCTCTCTCTCTCTCTCTCTCTCTCTAACCTGAATTATAATTTCCTCCTCTAACATGGTAAACGAATTCAAGAATAAATTAGAGAAGTTCATGAAAACTCCGAACGTTTAAACTAATTTGCTCTACCTAAGAGCAAATGGAGTGTCTGCGGATGGACTAAAAGTCTGAGAGAAATCTAAAATCCTTGTAACTTACCATCATAGATGCTAGGAACTCCTCCTTCGAAGTAAACCAGTGCAGGCAGGTGACTGATCCCAAGGTCTTCGGCGACATCAACGTCGTTAGTTTTGACGAACTGGATTCCCACCTCGTCGGTCTCGTCGTCGATGGTCTCCAGTTCCGCAAGAACCGTCTCACAAGTTGGGCAATTGTCATCATCTGAAATGGAAGTTGTTTTAGTCACGATGGATCACCTACGAAGAAATTGGCGGTAATTTCTTTCACCTTTTGACAGATTAGAAGTAGTTGTATTCAACTTCGGAAACATGATCAAATTCACTGGCTATTTAGCCTCCCTTACGAAACTCAATTCAAACTTGCCTCTTAATTCTTCTATTTGGGGAAATTCGCTATTTGGATTTTTAAAAAGATATTATGGCAAGGTTATAAAAGACTTCTATATTAACAATGTTGAGGGTGGGGAGCATATCAACTTCTAATTTATGACAATTATCCCCATGACACCATTCCCAGCCAAGTCAGTTACCTTCGTAATATGAATGTCTTTTAGATCTTGGTGTAAAATGTCTCATAGTAAAATTAGTGGTTGAATACTAGTTGCAAGAATGGCTTCCACAATAGGAGAGGGAGCCCCACTGAAATAAAATGGAATAGAAAGCAGGAAAAAGAGAGAAAAAGTGCCATCTTTTGCTAGGAATTCTTAAAATACTGAGAGTCAAAATAAAGAGATTCTTCTATGTAAATTAGTTTTTTTTTTTTAAATACCTTGTTATAGTAATGAATTATGTATATACTAATCTAATAGTTGACCTATATGAAACTCTAATAACAATATTCCAGAATTTATGCACCAAGAAAAAGTATATATGAATACTTTTTCTTGGTGCAACAAGGGTAATTTCTTCGTCTCGGCTTGATATTCCAAACGAAATTAACAAAATAAATGGGCATACATAAATACATAAAGAGACTTAAAGACATGTGAATTTCTCTGTGTAACTTCACAGAGCACTTCACTGATATTGCACTTATAAGTGCAATCATAAAGTGTCTAATAAATGAAATGTAAAAGTCAGATCAACAAAAAGAAAGAACAACAATAGCAGCTGTATCTAGTCCACTGCAGGACAAACGCCTCAGACATGTCTTTATTCATGTCTTGGATTTGGCCAATTTTCATCATCACGCTGCCCTCTGCGGATGGGTGATGATGGGAGTCTTTAGTCTGATCGCTCACAGCAAACCAACCTGGTGTGGGTGGTCCTGACTAGTACAGCTTTGCTGATCATCCCGATACGTTAAGGTATCCCCTCTGGGATCAGTTATTAGTATATGCTTAGACCCAAGCAACATACACCCACATACTCACAGAAATAGACAACCAGGAACTCAAAGGTGTCGACGAGATTCTGCAGCATTTGGCCGTCCACTTCCTCGATGATAGAAGTTGGGCCTTTGTCCTTGTTGTCTATGAGCCACTCCAGCAATGCTTCCTCGTCCTTCAGGTCTCCTGCGTTTGAGTGCAAGGAGAAAAAACGAGATTGAAACAAAGGTACTAATTGTAAGCAGTATAATTTTGCAAAACTTTATCTATCTATCTATCTATATATATATATATATATATATATATATATATATATATATATATATATATATATATATATATATATATATATATATACGTATATATATATATATATATATATATATATATATATATATATATACATATATATATATATATATATATATATATATTATACATATATATATATATATATATATATATATATATATTTATATATATACATATATATAATATATATATATATATATATATATATATATATATATATATACATATATATATATATATATATATATATATATATATATATATATATACATATATATATATATATATATATATATATATATATATATATATATATATTTATATATATACATATATATAATATATATATATATATATATATATATATATATATATATATATATATATATATATATATATATATATGTATATATATATTCCCCAGACCTCATATCCTAACTATCTAGCAATAAACATCAAAATTCACACATAACTATACTTATATTATCAGTTTCCAATGAGCCCTATTGACAAGCCTATCCATTTGCCTCCCTCTCTCATAACGACATAGACGCACACCTTCATATATCTGTGGAAATCTATTCCTGAAGTAGACAAGAGCTGGAAGGCTGATAATGTCATATTCTTGAGCAATACCATCGTCCGAAATCTTGACGAAGTCGATGCCGATGTCATCGCATTCGTCATCAATATTCTCGAGTTCGGAGA